>NW_005199274.1:64088-236203 GCF_000372725.1 Emiliania huxleyi CCMP1516 | reverse complement strand
ACCCAAGGCTCGCCCTGGTGCAGCGAGGGAACGGCGAGTGTCAGGGAGAGTCCCATCCCTCACAGGCGCAGGTGGTGACCTGGTTCCTCCTCCCATACCTCCCCATATCTCCCCATATCTCCCCATATCTCCCCATCCCTCACAGGCGCAGGTGGTGACCTGGTTCCTCCTCGCTCTCGCCTTCTGGCGCCGCAACCCCCGCAACCTCCCCACATCTCCCCAAACCTCCCCATATCTCCCGATACCTCCCCATATCTCCCCATATCTCCCCGTACCTCCCCGCCTTCTGGCGCCGCTCACCTCCCTGCCGCCGCTCGGCTGCGCTCACCTCGGCTCACCCCGGCTCACCCCGGCTCACCTTTGGCTAGGCGCCTCCTGCTGCCCGCCGTCGGCCGCGCTGCCGTGAACAGCGGCTCTTCACAGCTAGAGATTTGAACAGGCGCCTCCTGCTGCCCGCCGTCGCCAAGCTGCGCGCGCCCGCCCTCACCGCGCTGCTCTTCGCCCACGGCGCCGAGATGGGCCGAGATTGGCCGAGATGGAGATGAGCTGAGCTGCGACCTCGGCACAATCTCGGCTCATCTCGGTGCGCCTCGGCTCATCTGACGGCCAGGCGCCCTCTTTGTCGACCTCGGCACAAACTACCAGAACTGGCTCTCTTTTCTGCCATACTTCTTGGCAGGCCACTTGCTGCCTCCGTCGTGCTGGCGGGCCGAGTAGCCGAGAGGACGGCGGGACGTGGCGAGGGGGGGCGGGGAGGGAGGGCATGGGGAGAGAGGAGAGGAGGCTCGAGGGGAGTAGAGAGGAGAGGCGAGGCGAGCAGAGGCGAGGAAGCAGAGGAGAGGAGAGGAGAGGAGAGGTGGGGAGAGGCGAGAGGAGAGGGGGCGGAGAGGGGAGGAGGGGGGGAGGAGAGCAGACCCCCGCCTCCCGTGGTTCGGCAGAGGCTAAGCCGAGCCTGCCCGTGATCTCGCTCACAGGTCGACCGCAGCCCGACCGTCGCTGCGGCTCGGCTGCGCCTCCTCGCCTCGCCTGGTCCATTCGTATTCAGTCACCAGTGAGTCATACTCAGTCAGGCTCGGCTGCGCCTCCTTCCTCGTCGCCGCCTCCGCCGGCACGGTCGCCCTCGCCCGCCGCGGCGAGCGCGGCTTCGGCGGAGTCACCTTTGCCGACGCCTTCGCCGGCGTGAGCGAGACGCGCGGCTGCCTCGTCTCTCCTCGAGCCGCCGGGCCGTGAACGGCGTCTCTTCACGGCGGCACCTGTGGACACAGGTACGACTGCTTCAACGGCACGACACTTCCTAGACACTTCCTACTTTGAGCCACTCTGTCTGTGCAGGTACGACTGCTTCAACGGCTTCGCGCCCGACGCGGCGAGGCGGCGCGGAGGCTGCGCCACGCTGCGCGCCGCCGGACAGCGCGCAGCCTTCTACGCCGCCTCCGCCCCGCTGATGGCGCGTATCTCCCCGTATCTCCCCATATCTCCCCATATCTCCGCCCCGCTGATGGCGCGGCTTAGTGTCGGCGAAGTCGGGGGGCGGAGAGAGCCACAGCAACAGGGAGAGCCCCTCCCGCACCCTCGCGTTGCTGCGGCGAGCAGGCGGGATTCTTCTCCGTGCTGCCCCGCGCCGCCGGGTGGTGGTCGCACCCGGGCCACATGTCAATGTTCATCTACCTGCTCCACCCGCTGCTCATCACCAACCCGTGCGCAAGCTTGCCCCCGATTCGCGAGACTCGCCGAGATTGCCCGAGCTTCAGCGAGCTTGCCCAAGACTTGCGCCCAAGACCCCCCTCATTCCTTCGTGCACCGAATCGAGGTACGTCATGCGCGCCGTCTTCGAGCGGCTCTCCGCCCTCAGCGGGCGCGAGGCAACTCTGCTCTGGCCCTGCGCTCTTCACCGCTCCCTCCCTCTTCCTGAATCGCGGCTCCTCCTTTAGGTCAACGTCTGGTCCCCTGCCGACGACGGCGCGGTGGTGAGCGCCGTCCTCCCCGCGTCGCTCGCCGTCTGCGCGCTGCTGTCGACGCCGCCAGTGCGCCGGCTGTTGTGGCCGCTCACACAGCCCCCTTTGAGGTGGATGCTGCGGAGGGGGGCCGTGCCCGCGTCTCGCCGGGGCCCCGCCGCGAGGGGGGAGGGCGGCTCGAGCTAGCACGCGCCGGCTCGTGCGCGGGGCATGTACCGTACGAAGTACACAGTCAGAGAGAGAGAGAGAGAGGTAAAAGAGCACCGGCTCGCGTACATATAAGACATATGCGCGGGCGCTGCTGGGGAAACACCTCGCATCGGCACTGGGCGGAGTCGGCCTTACGGCACGACTGCAGTCACTGAGACTGCCCGCCCTTGCCCTCGCACTAGACTGTATGTTCCTTTGCTCTTTGTGCCCGCCTTCTGTTTCCTCCTTGCCCGCTCTTCTTTTATGCTGTGTCGTCGGATCCTCTTCCTGTTGCTTGCTCGCCCCTTCCCCCTGACTCGTCGAATCGCTACGTTCGTTCTCAAATCGCCCCCGCTTCCTCGGCGGCTGGGACGCCTCGTGCTCTGGCTGTTCCTCGTCTACGTCCATCACTGTAAATTCGTCGTCCGCCTGGTTGTCGTCGTTCGGGGGGGGCGTCTCGGGTGGTTGCTCGCTCGGTCCTGGCTCTGCTGCGCGGTCTGACATCTCTTCGTCGTTACACAGTAGTGTGATCAATCAATACATGTAGGCTAATCTTCCAAGCCTTTAGTGCTCATGTGTAGTGTAAAACTCTCGCTCACACATGAACATGAAATATTCCATATTTTGTTGCCCAACTACAAAAGAATTTTGCCCACCCGCCAGCGCCACCCGCCACCCGCCACCCAAAAGGCAAAAGAAAAAATCGCGTGAGCATCAAAGCACATTCAGCCCCCCCCCCCCCCCCCTCCCTCCCGCCCGACAGACATGCGCACACCAGCGGTGGACGTGGAGCGGTGGAGGGCCCCCCAACTCAAACCATCGTGCATTGATTCCTCTTTCCCTGCGAGCTGCATCTAGTTTCACCGTCCGCGGCGGAGGAGCGACTAGCCTCCCCCCGCACAGAAATGGGTGTGCATGTTGCATCGGCCTCTATCCGCGCGACACCTCGCCCGTGCTGCTCATGCGCATGCGACGCCACCGCCCCCGGAGCGCGGATGCGCTGCCGGAGGGGAGAGCACAGGCCGGCAGCAGCCCCTGTGGCCTAGCGCAAGCGGCGGGCCTTGTTTGACTGGCGGTGCGCCGCGCGGCACGTCGCCCCGCGGCGCGCTCCGCAGCCCTTCATCGCCTCGCGGCTGAGGTACGCCAGCTCCCGCCTAGAGCGAGCAATCCTGTCACGCTTCACGGGGCATGCCGCGCCGCGCTCGACGCCGTCTTGGCTGCGGGGCTGGAGGTCGCCTCTGGTTGTTGCCCTTGCGCCGGGCGGGCGGCGTGGCGGCGGAGAGGATCGAGTGGAGGAGGGGCGCGGCGGTCATGGCGACGGTCAGCAGGTCGAGCTCCTGGCGCGGCTGTGAGGCCGTCTGCATCTCGGCAAATCTCGGTTCTAGCATCTCGGCTAGCGTCTCGGCTCATCTCGGCTCAGTTCTGCGCCTTGAGGGCCTTCTTGGCCAGCAGGACCGCCGGGTCGGGCGCGAGCGTCGGCGGCGCGACCGTCGCCGCCTGAGGCAGGACACAGTCACAGGCAGGGTGAGTGGGCAGAGTGGTCGTCGGGAGTCTTAAGATGTTGGGTGGCGGGTGGGGTCCACGCCTGCAGCTCCATCTCAAAGGCCACAACACACCCGCACACGCCTGCACGCAAGAGTCAACTCACCTCGCCTCCTCCTCCTCATTGTGGCTAGCGGCGCGGCCACACCGAACTGGAGCGTTACCGGGTCGGAAGAGGCAGAGAAGATCCGCCCGCTGCAAACCTGGCACGCCGAGAAGGCAGAGTACCAGACGTCCGCGCGCTCGAGCTGCAGGCACTCCCCTTGCAGCTTCTCGAACGCCGCCGCCTCCGACTCGGCCAGCCGCTCGGCGAGGGGAGTGCCACAGGCCCAGCGGCCGCGAGGCAAAGGATGCGAGGCCTCGAGAGGCCGAACCCACGGCTTGCGCCGCTTTGCGTCCGCCCAGACGCCTCCAGGTGGTGGTGGTGAGGCCTTGCGTGGTGGGCTCGCCGCCTCTTCAAGCGCCCCTGGGGGCGAGCGGCGGAAGCGGAGGCGCTCGCATTCGATGTGGCGGGCGAGCTTTGCGATCTGGTTCCGCTTGGACGCAGCCTTGAAACGGGCCGCCTCCCACACGCTGGGCGGAGGAGGGCGGTGGGAGGGAGAGAAGACGCTGTCGTCCATGATGGCGAGGATTTTGGTGAAGGCCGGGAACACTGGCACGCTCTCTGCGACGACGCTCTCATTTGGCGGCGACGACACGCTCTCCATGCACTGATTTCGCAATCTGTTCGTTTCGTTGTAAAAAATGGAAAAAAACGTGTCCTACTGTCTTTAGGAAGCCATCCATTGCCTCCCGAGCAGCGCCGACACGGTTGCCGGCCAACTCTTGCTGCTCTTCTAGTGTCGGGGAGTGACCAGGGGTGAGGGGACGGATTGAAGATCCCTCACACCAAGATCGTGCAGGGCGGGGACACATGTCCCTAAATCCCATCTCGTCTCAGAGTTTGACCGTTTTTATTTATTTATCTCTTGATGTCATCTCCGCTCGATCCCGAGCGCGCCGCGGGGTGCCACAGATAAGCGGCCGCAGAGGGGCAGGCGGCGCCAGCGCCAGCCCGCGGAGGTGTCGCCTCCTCCCCCGCGTGCGAAGCGATCCCGCCCTCGCCGCTCCGCCGCGGCCAGGGGCTGGAGGAGGTGGAGAGGCCTCGCTCGCATCCGCAGCTCCACGCGAGGCTCGCTGGAAGCGGCCGGGCGGCGCGGAGCGGCGTGCGGAGGCGGCGCGCGACGCGAATGCCGCCACCCGGGCGCGGTTCAATAACTTATAAATAAATAAATAAAAACGGACACCTCTCTGCTGTGAGATGGGTAAAAAGGAACAGGTCCCCGCCCTTGCGATCTTTGTGCAGGGTTCTTTGTGGGTGTGGTCGGCGACTAGCCGGGGTCGTCTTCCCGATGGGGGACTAGCACTAGCCGTCTTCCACATGGTCCCTCGGATCCCTGCTGCTCCTAATCTCTTCGTACATCCTCCTGCTGATCTCCGCAAAGTCCTGCTCCCTCCCTCGTCTCGCCCTGCGCGTCTGCTCCGCCTCACCGTCTTCTGCCCTGCGTCGCGCTGGCGACGGGTCCTCCATAGTCGGTTGAGGTCGCCGCCCTCCTCGTGCCTCTTCCCAACGTTCCCTCGGCGGTCGATGCCGTCTGCTCCGGCTCCCCAGTCCCGGGTCTGCCCTGCTCTCGTCTGCGCTAGTTTCTGCTTCGTCCTCACCCGCGGGTGTCTCTCCTCTTCCTTCTCCCCTTCTTGTATGGTGAGATGTGCGTCCTGCGTTATGCGTGCAAGCCCCACCCGGGCGGCGGGTGGACCAAGGGGCGTTCCGCCCTGCTTGCTCTAGGTGAAACGTCTGAAGGACGAAGAAAGCCCAACTCAGCACGACGGGCGGAGAAGACGGGCACTAGACCAGGAAGGACTGGGAGAGTGTGAATGGAGGGACACGTGTGGTTCAGACGTCCCCCCCCTCGACGTAGTCGAGTCACTCACATGGATAGAGAGGAGAGTGTCCCTCTCGACGGGGCATGGACTGGATGACATGCACTGGAGAGTCTATGGCTCTCGCTGGTGGGGGCGGGGCGGCACTGTTCGCGCTCGCGCCGGCGCCCGCGCTCCGTCTCGGTGACGGATCGGTGACGGAGATTCACTTCCCATCCGACTGGGAGGAAGGCTCCTTGACATTCATGATCTTGTCCCGCAGCTCGAAGAAGCGTTGGGGTTTGAGCGGCTTCGTGAAGAAGTCGGCAAGGTTCTCGTCGCTGCGGACGAAAGGAACACAGATCTTGGCTTCCTCGATGGCCTCGCGGATGAAGAAGTGGCGCCGCTCGACGTGCTTGAGCCTGCCGTGGTTCTCGGGGTTGTAGGCTGAGGCAATGGCGGCCTGGTTGTCACAGTACTGCTTGGTGGGCGGGGCCTCGGGAGGGGTGACGATCTCGCCGTCCTTGACGTACGACTCGAGCTCGGCCTTAAGGCGACGGTAGCTCAGGACGTCCTTGGTAGCCTCAGAAGCAGCCATGATCTCGGACTGGCAAGAGGAGAGCGCAATGGAGGGCTGTTGGACGCTGCGCCAGTGTACGGTGGCCTGCCACATGAGGACGATCCACCCGGATGTGGACCGGCGCGTCTCCCAACTGGCGTCGCTCATGGCGACAAGGTCGTCGCCCTCCCGCTCGCCATCCCAGCCCGGCTCGTAGGTGAGGCCGATGTGGGGATGGTAGCGGAAGTACTCGAGGAAGCAGAACATCTCCTCAAAAACATCGTCGGTGGGCTTGGCCATGCACCGGCAGAGGAGGCCGAAAGCGAGCGCCCCGTCGCAGCGCGTGTTGGTGACGAGGTAGCTGGCGACGCCGCAGAAGCACTGGCCGACGTCACCGCTGCATCCTTTGGGTCGCTGATATTGCCAGCCGCCTTGGGATTCTCGTCCTCTGCCGGCATGCACCTCTTCCTACACACCGGACTCAACACCACAACCGCAGGCACGAAAAGCCCACTCACAATGCGCGGGCCCGGTTTCTTTTTCTCGCGATGTCAGGCCCGCTGCGCCGCTCACGCCGCCTCGCCGCCGCCGCCGCCGCCGCCGCACGCTGCCCCCTCACCGACCTGCCCCTCGAGCTTCTCGCGCGCGTCATCTCCCGCTGCGACCCCGCCGACATCGCTCGCGTCGCGGCCGTCTCGCTGCTCTTTCACGCCTCGCTCGCGCTAGAGGGCATCCGCTTGTGGGCGCAAGAGAGCGGCTTCGAGCTGCCGGCGCAGCCAGAGGGCGAGAGCTGCGCCGTCCGGTGGCTGTGCTTCGCTGCGCTGCTGTGCGAGGCCAACCCGCCGGTGAGGGCGGCGGCAGACCGCTACCACAGCCTCTTCATCGACAGCGAGGGGCGGCTCTCGTCGTGCGGCTGTGCGCCGCTTCAGTTCCCAGGCATCCTTGGCCACGGCGAGGGCGTGACGCGGCTCAACACGCCGACCCGCCTCCCTTCCCCGCTGGGCGGTGAGCGCGCCGTGAGCGTGTCGGCTGGAGGCTGCCACAGCCTTGCCCTCACCGCCGGCGGCAGCGTCTGGAGCTGGGGCTTTGGAAGCCGCGGCATGCTGGGCCACGGCAACGAGCAGCAGCAGCTGCTGCCGAAGAAGGTCGAGGCCTTTGATGGCCAGCGCGTCGTCGCTGTGTCGGCTGGAGCACAGCACAGCCTCGCCCTCACCACCGACGGCAGCGTTTGGAGTTGGGGCTATGGAGGCTTTGGCCAGCTGGGCCACGGCGACGATGAGCAGAAGCAGCTGCTGCCGAAGAAAGTAGAGGCGCTGGCTGGCCAGCGCGTCGTCGCTGTGTCGGCTGGACTTATGCACAGCCTCGCCCTCACCGCCGACGGCAGTGTCTGGAGCTGGGGCAATGGAGCCTTTGGCAAGCTGGGCCACGGCGATGAGCAGTGCCAGCTGCTGCCCAAGAAGATCGAGGCCTTTGCGGACCAGCGCGTCATCGCAGTCTCGGCTGGTGAGCACCACAGCCTCGCCCTCACCGCCGACGGCGCCGTCTGGAGCTGGGGCTTGGGAGCCTTTGGCCAGCTGGGCCACGGCGACTGGCAGGGCCAGCTGCTGCCCAAGAAGATCGAGACCCTTGCTGGCCAGCGCGTCGTCACTGTGTCGGCGGGAGAGCGGCACAGCCTCGCTCCTCATCTCAGAGGAGACCTGGGCGGGCTTACGCCACACCCACCCCGAGCTCGAGCGGCTGATGAAGGACGGCATGCTCCGCAGAGTGGCGCACGAGTACCACGCCTTTGTGCGCCACCACAAGCACCGAGGCACTCTGGAGGGAACGCCGCGTGTGGCGGGCTGGTGCCCCGCCAGACGCGACAGCGAATCGGAAGGGTCTCATGAGGCTCCGTGCGCACTTTGTGCAAAAGGCTTTATTTTATGGATGAAATTCTTTCTCCAGGTAGTTTCGTCTTCAAATTCTTTGAGCTTTGTTTTTGCCGCCGAGTTTCACTATCTTACCCCTTACGTCCTTTTGCGTGTTGCACGCCCCTAAGATACCTAGGTAAGCGCCGAGGGGAAGGACTCCAAAGGACATAGCATGCTCACTATGCTACCCGCGCTCCTCCTCACCTCGCCCGGCGCGAACAATGGAACGTGTGAGCCCTGGTGCAAGTGGATCCCAGTCCCTGTCCAGCCTCTGGTGCCGCTCTGTGCCGGCTGCAGTGAGCAGAGCACCAAACGCGGCCTCGATGGGGAAGAGATGTATCCAGATGGCCGCTGTGCAAATTGGTGCCAGTGGGTGCCGGTGCCAGTGCAGCCACTTGTGCCGGAATGCGAGGCCTGCGACGGAGCAGAGAAACAGGCTGGCGACTGTGCTGGGTGGTGCAAATGGGTGCCGGTGCCGGTCCAACCGACGGTCCCTGGATGCCAAGGCTGTGGCGACGCCGTGGCAGGTCCGCAGGCATTGGCAGTGGCGTAAACCCCACCGCACCCCAGGCCTGGCTCAGGCGTGACTGTCCAGTGGGGGCCCAGCGGGGGGTGTCCAGCGCTAGAGGCGCCTGTGCCGCGCAGAGAGTCGAGAGGGCGAGTCGGCCTGCGAGCTGTCGCCCTCTCTCGTCTTGCAAGCCTTGATCTGAGGGGGTCGAGCGAGGTGACGCATTCCTTCAACATTGTCAATCATACTCGAGTAGTTTAGTGCGGGAGGCTAGGAGCCAGGACGGATGTGGAACACTGGCTGACTGGGGAGGCCTCAGGCGCCAGGGGCGCGCGTGGCGGGAGTCGGAGAGCAAAATGCACGAGCCTGGCGCACGAGTTGACCCACGTACCACGACCCGCACGAGCGAGCAACAGCATCAGCTTCAGCAATCGAAGCGGCTGGACCTGGTAGTGGTACGGTTCTAAAGTTCTATGTCGTTGTGCAATATAGTGAATTGGTAAGAAAAAAGCGCGGACACACGCCCGCGTTCACAGGCACAACCGATTGCACCTCGGGGAGGACGCCATGAATGATCAAGGCGGGCGGAACACGCCACGAGCATGCGACTAGATGCAGGAGAAGACAAGGAAGGAGATCCTACGCGACCTCACGGTTGTTCACTGGGGGTTGGGTCCACACAGCTGGGTCCACACCTCGCAGTGATCGGATCAAGCGCCGGCCCGAGCAGTCACCGCCGCGCGCTCCGCCTCGTGCTGCTCGAGCACGGCGCGCGCTCGCGAGTCGCCGCCGCTCGCCAGCGCCCGCAGCTTGAAGAGCGCCTCCTCCTCCCGCGCCTTTGCTTTGCTTCGCGGCCGCGCTCTCGTCGCCGCCCTCGGCGGCCCGGCGGAGCATCTCGGCGCCCTCCGCAGCCCGCCCCAGCTCGAGGAGTCGGCGGCGTGGTCTCCCACGAAACGGCGGCACTGCGCGAGGAGCCGCCCGTCGCCCGTCGCGTGCGCCGCCTCGAGCAGCGGCACGGCGGTCGCCGGCGCGACGCTCTCCTGCAGCGCCTGCGCGCAGAGCAGCTCGAGGCGCGGCACCTGGTACTAACATCTGCGCCAGCTCCCGCAGGTCGAGCGCGCGCTGCGCCCTGCCCTCCTCCTCGCGCCGAGGTCGAACTGGTCGGTGAGGAGGTAGCGGACAAGGGCAGTGAAGCTGGCGAGGTCGGTGTGGGACACCGTGACCTCGGCGGCGTCGCGCTCCTTCATGCCGATGCCAAACATGGTCCGAAAGACCGGGGACCGGGCGCAGAGGTTGCACTTGCTCACGTGCTCGATGCGCTCCTCGTCGTCGCCGACCAGGAAGGTGACTTTCCCCTCTGGGAGGGAGGCGTCGCCCCACGTCTTCGCCATGTCGGCGGAGAAGGTGGAGGGCGGAACGACGATCGGGGCAAAGGAGGGAGGCGGAGGAGGCGCAGCTGCGCAGACTGGCCCGAAGCCTTTCCGTACACGGCAAAGGATCTCACCCCGATGATGGCCGGCAACGACGGCTTCTTCTACTTCTTGCCCAAGTTTGTTCAACACGCCGGCGAGGAGTGCCGCGACTCGCTCACACGCTTCTTTCTTTCCGACGGCGACGTGCTCGACCTCTGCCCGTCGTGGACGTCGCACTACCCATCGGGTTGGAGGCCCTCGCCGCCTCGCCGCTGCGTCGCTCTCGGCCTCAACCCACTCGAGCTTCTCGCCAACCCGAGCAAGACGGAGTGGCGCGTTCAGGACCTCAACAAGGACCCGCAGCTACCGTACGCTGACGCCGCCTTCGACCTGGTCACAAACTCGCTGTCGGGTGATCTGTCGGGCTGTCGGGCAGCTGTCAGGCACTGTCAGGTGCCTCTGTCAGACCAGCTGTCAGGTGCTGTCAGTGCTGTCGGGTGCTGTCGGGTGCGTGTCTGACAGGCGAGGTGCTCTGTAGCTGTCGGGTGCTGTCGGAGCTGTCGGGTGTTGCTGTCAGACGCTGTCGGAGCTGTCAGAGCTGTCAGGCTGCTGCTGCTGTCAGACGTTGGGCTGTTGCTGTCAGGTGCTGTCGGGTGGTCCGCTGTCGGGGTGCTGTCAGAGCCTGAACACACCAGCCACACTTATGACACTATCAAGAGGAGCCGGGCGGTGGCGGGGGCGCTGACGCTGATGACGCCGGCGGCGGCTACCCAGCTGCCCCCCTCCTACGGCGTGATCACGCCGGCGGCGGCCGCCGCCTGGGGAGCGCAGATGGCGGCGCAGGCGCAGGCGGCGGCGGCGGCACAGACGGCGGCGGCCACCCCCACCCAGACGCCCTAGGCATATGACTGTAGGGCCCCAGAAGGCTAGCTGTGGTAGCTTCATTTGTAGTAGCACAGCCGCCGGTGCTAGAGAGGGGTCCGCAGAGCGGTGGGGAGGGAGGGTTGAGAGAGAGACCCATGACCATCCCATGACTACATGGACCACACTCACATGTCTTTGCATGTAATAGTTTTGTTATACCCTCATGGGGCACAAGAAAGAGGCTCTACGGGGTCTGACTGTGTAGGACGGTGCGTCTGTGCTGCTGTCGGGCTGTCAGAGCTGCTGTCAGGCCACTGTGTGCTGTCGGGCTGTCAGCCTGTCAGGCAGCTGTCAGGCTGTCACGTTAGGGCCTGACAGCGACGGAGCACCTCGCCTGTCAGACTCTGCTGTCAGGCTGTCAGATACGTGCTGTCTTACTGTCAGAGAAAGTACTGTCAGCGCTGTCAGGCTGTCGGGCACTGTCAGGCGCTGTCCGGGGCTTGCTGTCAGGCTGTCAGACCAGGGCTCAGTGCAGGACGGCTGGTTGCGGCGACGGCCGATCCAGCAGTCGTCTGCGACATGGCAGTGGCCCCGGGTCATGTGCAGCTGGTCCCGAGCGGCTCAGGTCCCAGATCGAATCTCGGACCCACAGATTCTAGATTCCTTTAGATTCCCTGGATTCCCGCAACAGCGATCTCTTAGCGGCGGCAAACAGAGGCGCAACTCTGCCAGCAGCGAGGAGGCTCCTGCTGCTCAGCTACCGAGGCCTGGTGGCGTCGGCTGCTGCGTGGAGAAGACAGCAGCACTGTCCGACCTCAAAACATGCACAACAAGCGGGATTTGTGACTCTGTCCTCGATTCTTCAGTCGCTCTGCCGGACGCGCTCGCTTTGTCGCGAGGGTCACCGGTGCAAGCCGTGTGGACGCCCAGAATAGCCTCCATAGGGTCGATTCCGCATGGTACGGGACCACTCGATCGTCTCGCCCTCCCTCGCTATCGCAGCGCACTCCCGCTCGCCGTCTGTGAGCCTAGCGCAGCGGCCAGCGCGAACTCGCCGTCTGAGCCTAGCGCAGCGCGAACTCGCTCTGAGCCTAGCGCAGCGCCTCGGGAAACACCATTTTGGCTCGCCAACAAGCCATAAATAAATAATAGAGCAGTCATCTCCAGGGAGAGAATGGGCGACGCACACGAACGAACACAGAGGGACAGTGCGCACCCCGCCCCGCTCGCAGGGCGTGCAGCACACAGCAACACAAGACATATCTAGGCGCTGTGCGCCTCCTCGGGATTTCTGGGGAGGTAGGAGTGTGTGTGTGTGTGTGTGTGTGTGTGTGTGTGTGTGTGTGTGTGTGTGTGTGTGTGTGTGTGTGTGTGTGTGCTCGCTCACTCGCTCGAACGCGCGCGCGCGCGAGCGCGAGCCCTCCGCGCCCCGACACCATAACACACGGGAAGGTACTTTTGTGTCGGGGGCCGCTCGTCGGGTGGGTCGCCGGCCCGCGCAGTGACTGGTCCACACCGCGCCGATGCCCGACTCCGACACCGACGCGTCCTGGGCCGTGGAACTGAGTCGCGCCTTCAGTCGCTACGACGCCGACGTCTCGCGCATCATCGAGGGCGCCTACATGCGGCAGGAACCATCGGTGTCCATAACTGTGCGCTCGCACCCGTACATCATCATGTTCGCTGACATGAAGCAGATCTCGTCAACGGATTCGACCAAGACGCGGCGCGTGCAGCGCAGCGCGCCGCCAACGAACAAGCGCAAGCACGGGGCCGGGGAAAATGCAGCGCCGGACGCACCAGCAAGCGGCGCAAGCAGCTCGTGGATGGGCTGCGCACCTGCTCCCGCGGCGGCCCCGCCGCTGCGCTTCAAGCGCTGGAGGGAGAACGGCTTCGTGGCGTCGTCGACACTCTGCACAAGCCCGGCTGCCGTGCCGCGTCTGCTGCCGCCGCCCACACTCCAGGTCGAGGTCCTGCACGCATCGCCCGGGGAAAACGTGATCCTGATCCGCAAGGCTCTCGCCGCCGCCTCGCAGTTGGTGGTGGCGCAGCTGCTCACGACTGCCGCGCAGCACTTGGAGCAAGTCCGCGCCAGCGGCAAAGGCGCCATCTGGGTCGACGAGAGCGGGGCCGCCACGACCTTGCTGCATGGCGAGACGCGGATGGCACTGCGCGCGAGCGCCGTGCAGTTGCGCGGTAGTGGGCACGCGGCGGCGGCCGACGAGGTTGCGGCGCTGGCTGACGAGCGCGAGTACACGAGCACCGGCGGCGCGCTAGTGTATCCGCCGGGCGAGAGGCTCGGGCTGCACCTAGACGACATCGCCGCCTGCAACTCCAGCCCGTTCGACCCACGTGTCGTGCTATGGAGCTTTGGCAACGACGTCGACTTCCAGTGGGCGCCGGCGCGCTTCAAGGGGCGGCCGATGTTGGATGGCCGTCGCCACAACGCCACGTACGAGCTCCAGCCAGGCGTCGCTGTCCGGACGGTCAAGCTGCAACACGGCGACGCGCTCCTCCTCAACGTGGAGCGCATCGTGCACGGTGTCGCGAGAGTGAGCGACACGTGTGCGGACGCCGCGGCCACCAAGCTGCTACCGGGCCGCCGCATGTGCGTGCCGATTCGGCCGAAGGCGGACCCGCACGTGGAGGCCGAGCATTACAGGCTGCGGGCGGGCGCGCCCGCGCGGCGAAGTACCAAGTAGAGCGTAGGTGTGTGGTACGGTGTGTATGGGGAGAGTTTTGAAGATTCGATTGCCGACTCCGACGTGGTTACGTGACAGATTTGGGCGCAGCGCCGCAGCCTCTGCCTCGTGTCGCGTCTCAGTACTCAGAACGTTGGAGACTGGAACAGGTAAACTGTACACGCGGGTTGGAGATGCAGATGGATGAGAAAGAGCGTCCGCGTTCCTCCGGTCGCGGTGGTGGTGTGTGTGTTTTTGGGGGGGGGGGGGGGCAACGGGTGAAGATGTAGAGCGAAAGCACGGGTAGGATCGGCGGTGGTGGGGCGGTTCGGGGAGGCGCACGTGGTGCAATGTATAACAAGTAACCGGCGCCCACAGAGTCTCCTACTCGGACCCGACGTCAATGCCCTTGTTGGAGGCGCTGGAGCCCGGAACGCTGGAGCCCGGAAGACCCCAGGTGGGCGAGTAGAATTCGTCGATGGTCTCCTGCTTCACGACGTGAACCTGCTTGCCGACCCACAACCACGGGTAAGCCAAGCCCTTCATGAACAGCACGGCCGGGTTTTGTCCCGCATTTTCGCACTTACCCTCCGTCGGCATAGGTCTGGACTGCGTAGCACGCGTTGTATGGCCGCGACAATCGCTGAGTGAGCCTGCAAGCAAGAAAGAGGTAAACTAAACAGGTTTACGGCGGAAACGTGCGACCCCTGTTTTCCCTCTGTCCCGCTGCTGGAGGCCGGCAACTCCGTCCGACGCCACTGCGCCAGGCGCCGATGTGTACAGTGTTTCTTTTTTTGCGCGATTTTTCACTTGTTTTCATGGGAATTCGGCGTACTTGACAAACAAAAATCTCTCTCTCGTACTTGCGGCCATGCTATCACGCCTTGCGACAGCCTGTCGGCGCTGCTGACCGTGCCATGCTGCACAATTGATCACCCGCATAGCTCGCGGCCTTAGTATCAAGCATTCAGTGACTACCTGATCGTACGGCCAGTACGGCCGAAGGTGTCCAGAAGGTGTCCTTCCAGCGCGTGCACGCTTCTGACGCAATGCGCGTCACAAACTGCCTCGGATTGGCTGCTGGCACTCTCGAGGCTATGCCTACACAGCCTCGCGCGCATGGGCAGTCAAGAGGGACCACGCACCTTCTCAGGACAGCGCCGGTGCCTCTCTCTTGGACCGGCAAACTTGGTGGTCTCGTGTCACCAATGTGGGACCAGTGCGGCATCGCGCCATCGACAGCTCTGAACTGCGCCTCACCACTGACCGGGAAGGCCGCCAAGTGGGCCAGCACAGGTCGCACATTGTGGCAGCAGTCAGCAGTGCATGTCTGATAGCTATAGACCAGCAGCGTCACGGTCGCAGGGTCGGATCGTGTCAAGCCTCTCGCCCGGCCGGCCGCGTACAGACGTCGGCCTGTCTGCTGTCTGGAGTGATCTGTCGGCGGTCAGTACGACCGATCAGGTCGGAGTTTTCTGATGGTTGGAGGGTCTATCTATCTGTATGTACTCCTCGAGATCTCTCCAAATCTGCCCTCTACTCAACCGTACTTATTCGGGAAGTCGGTAGTATGAGCGAGTATGAGCGCCGGGGCCCCGTTTCCGCACTGCTGCGCGGCGCACGGTGCCTCCGGGGGCCCCGCGCCCCCGCCCCCAGAGGGTTTTTCTTCTTTGCTGGGGCACAGAGCCATCGCGTACTGCGCCGATCGAGGACGGGTTTCCCACCTGGATGAGCCGCGCGGCCCCTTTAGGCCGCCACCTGCGCACCGCCGTGTACTGCGCCATGGGCCTCGTTAGATCGCCACTATCTTCTTAGTTTCATTCACGGACGGAGAGGGTAGAGTGCGAATTCCGCAATGTGTGCCATGTATTGCGTCCTCGCGATTGTAACATGCGGATATAACCAAACGACCCTTTTCACAACCTCAAGTTACGCCTCCCTACAAAGAAAAACAACGCCGGCACATCGCGCACTAAGCTCGAACGTGCAAAAAGTCGGCCGCGTTCCTTCCCTCCGCCCTTGCCCGCTCACCTACACGCATATGCCCTCTCACCTCCTCACGGCCGCGCTCCTCGCGCTCGGCCGCCCGCGACTGCCCGACTCCTCGCTCGTTCGCGGGAATACCGGCGGGCCGTCTGGCGCTTTGTCGACGGCGCGGCTCATCCAGCCGCACCGGGGTCCCTTTTTCGTGGGCAGCGCGCTGGCGCAGCGGGAGCTCAACGGAGCGCTCGGCTCGGCACCGCAGCGGGCGCGGGCCGAGGAGCGGATGCTGGAGGCTGCGCAACGCGCCTCCGAGAAGTTCCATGGCACCGACGCCGAGGCGGCGGCGTTGAGGCTCTCGCTGGAGGAGGCGCTCCTGGTGTCGGTGGCTCTTGCGGAGCCTACCGCGGACGAGGCGCTCTGGCCGTGGCAGGCGGCGATGGTTGCCATCACCGCGTGCTGGGGCGCCAACTTTGCGGTGACGTCCTGGTCCATGCAGGCGCTCGGAGGAGCGTCCACCGATGGCGAGCTGCTTGTCGCGGCCCGCTTCGTGGTTGGAGCCGTTGCGCTTCTTCCCTTCTTGGCCAGCGCCACCAGCGCGGCCGCGGTGGGTGCGGGGGTGCAGGTGGGACTCCTCTGCTCGCTCGGCTACGCCTCGCAGGCGGCGGCGCTGTCGCTGGGCACGCAGCCAGGTGCGGGGGACACTTCCGAGACACTTCCCACTGCCCTCGGCGCACTAGAGCCGGGCTACCGCCAGCCAGGCGCCCTCTGGCGTGCACAAGTGCCACCGAAGCCTTCGAGTCTGCACGCCCGCCCCACGCCCGCCTGCCCGCCTGCCTCCGCCTGATCCCCACACCGCCCACGACCCGCCAGGGACCGCCGCCTTCATCTGCAGCCTGCAGTCCGTCGTGGTGGCGCTGATGGCGGCGCGAAGCGGCGCCGGCGTCGCCCGAGCCACCTGGCTCGCCGTCGCCCTCTCGGTCGCGGGTGTCGCGTGCCTCGAGCTTCCCTCTGCCCTCAGCGGCGGCGGCGCCGCCTTTTGCGTGGGCGACCTGATCGCGCTCGGCCAGCCGGTCGGCTTCGGCCTGTCGTACGTCGTCCTCGAAGAGGCGATGGCCGACCACCCCGACGACGAACTCCCCATCGCCGCACTCCAGTGCGTCGTGATCGCCGTCGCCGCCGTCGCCGCCGCGTCCGTCGACTCGGGAGCAGCGCCGTGGTCCTTGCCGTGGGAGCACCTTCTGGCCGCCACCGCGGGAGGGGCTCCCGCGTGGGGCGTCCCCGCCGCGGTCGCGTACACCGGGCTCGTCTCGACGTCGCTCACGATCTGGCTCACGGCAAAGGTGTTTGCCAAGCTCCCCTCGACGGACGCATCCGTCATCCTCGCCTCGGAGCCTCTCTGGGCGACCGGGGTCGCGGTGGCGCTGCTCGGCGCGCCCGTCGGACCGAGCGATGCGGTGGGCGGAGCCCTCATTCTGGGCGGGCTCGCCTGCAACCAGGGCCTCCTCGACCGCTTCGTCCCCGGCTTGGCAGATGAGCTAGCCGAGCACACCGCCAGTCCGGGGGGGATGTCGAGGAGACGAGACGAGGCGCCGCCGGGGCCGGGCGTGGACGGCGCGAGAGAGCGAGACTGAGTGGTGCCCGGCTAGCCGCCCCTCGCCTCGACGAGGGCCGGCGCCGGTTGCGGGTTGGAGACTTGCGCCGTTCAGCGTGAATCATGATCATGTGATGACTGCCGATCGACGTATGTGTCTGTCTCTGTGTGCCGCCTGCCGCGTGTAGTGTGTAGACGAGCCCGGGCAACGGGGCAAGGCTTTTGCCTTTTCGCTTTATTTATGTGATTATGTTAGTATGTATGTGAGTATGTCTCCTCGCACGTGACACGCCCTCTGCCTGACCAGCCACTCCGCACTCGACAAGATAAACGCAGTCGTCCCGCCCCCCAGTTCAAGTACACACACACCGCAGAGCCCCCTTTCCCCCCGCCATGCCCATTACTGCTGAGATCACCGCGATACGGATCCATATCGCACACTGAACAGTACCACGAGAGCAGTTTCGCCGAGACGCCCGGTCTCCGCCGTTGCGCGTTTCCTCATCCGCTCGCTGGCGAGAAACGGGAGGCTGCCGCCTGCTCTGCCCTCACCTCCGCGATCGCTTTCCCGGCGAGCTCACCTTGGCGAGCGGCTTCTCGGCGTGCAGCAGCGCCGATGCGCCCAGCGGCTTGCGCGCCTCTAGCGGCCTCGCCTCGAGCTCGCCCTGCGGCCACTGGCCAGGCAATCAGGCAGCGAAGCGGGGCTCGGCGGGAGGGGAGAGAAGGGTGGCCGCGCGCCTCTTCGTTGATGCTCCGCTCCACCAGCCCCGCGGCGCCGAGGAGCGCCGCAGGCAAGCCCACCCCCTCCTCAAAGCTCCCTCTGGCGGAGGACTCTGAGAGGCGCGGAGAGACGTACCCATTGACAGGCTCCGAAGACTCGTCGGCGCTGCTGATCTGGCTGCTGGCGCGCTCGGGATCGGGCGGGAGGACGCGGCCGTTGCCAGTACGCGTCGGCGTGAGGCAGCCGCGGTACTGGCACGCCTGCTTCTTCACGCCCGCGCCGCCAAACTTTGGCTTGTCCTTGCAGTTTGGACAGCGCCCGCAGTCAGCACGTTTGCAGCCGTCGCACGCTCCTGCGCGGTGGCGGCGGCGGCGGCGGGGCGGTGGGCGTGGGCGCCTGTGCGCTCGGGCACCTCCTGCGCGGCGAAGGCTGTGGCGCAGCGCGGAGCGGCGGTCGGGGGGGGGGGGGGGGGCGGAGCCGACACGGGTCCCGAGAAGGGGGCAGAGCTGGCAACGCACCGCATCGCAGCGCTCTGTCCACCTTGTTGGCGCGGCTCTTGCTGGACGGCTTGACGGCCACCTCCAGCAGCGGCGACACCAGCGCACCCACCGTGTCGCCTCGCTCGCACTCGTCGATGGCTACACTCAACTGCGGCCGCGCAGAGGCGCAGAGCCGGGCGTCAGGGATCCCTATGACTCTGGCGCGGCGGGGCGCGGCGAGAGCTGCGGGCGCCTGGTGCTGCGCCGTCAGCAGCACGCTCGGCCGGGCCGGCTCTCGCTTCGCGGCGCCGCCCAACAAGGGGGTGGCGCTCGGCCCGGCCGCGCCCGGATCGTCGCCACCAGAGGACTGGCTGAGCATGACGAGCAGTGCGGCCGCGTCGGACGCCTTGTCGGGGCTGCGGTCGAAGGAGCTGAGGCACTCGCCGCACTCGAGCGGGTCCGGCCCGAGGGCGGGGGCGAGGGCCATGGACAAGATGGGCGGCGGCCGAGCCGGCCAGCGGACGGGCTCGCTTGTCAAACGAGGCGTGGGACAAAATAAAAGCGCGCGGTCTCGCTCTCTGGCGGCGGGAGAGAGAGAGAGAGAGAGAGAGAGAGAGAGAGACAGAGAGAGTATGAGGTGACACCATCCCACGACGAGTCGGACGCAGGCCATGCAGCGAGACCGTCTCTCCATCCAGAGAGAGACCCAGCAGCGAGCGCCACCGCGTGGAGCCATTTTTGGCACAGATTCGGCGGTGGTCTAGAAGAATTTGGGTTTCGGTGGGGCAATTAGGACCCTTCGTAGCGGTTTGCCTTGCGGGCAATGAGGAAGCTCGCCTTCGTCGTCTTCCTCGCGACCATGCTGCCCATGCGCGGCATCCGCTCGCTGGTTCGGACGGGCTCCTGGGCGCAGCTGCGGGGCCTGCGCTCGCTCCTTGGGATCGCCGTGCTCTTCCTCGCCAGGATCGCGGCGCGGAGGAGGTTTGAGGAGGAGGAGGAGGAGGAGGGGTGGGCCCAGGACGCGCGCCGCTGGCTCGACTACGTGCGGCAAAAGGAGGTATCCTTTGCTCATCCCGCGCTGCTCCGGCGAAACTCTCTCCGGTGAGAGAGCCCGGCGCCCCTCCCAAACCCTCGCCGCAGCCGTCCGCCTGACCGCCGCCGCCGCACGGCCCCCGCTCGCCGCAGGAGGAACTCGCGCAAGCTCACCCTGCCGCCGATCGACGAGACGCAACTAGACACGGCGCCGCCGCGAGTGGCGGAGCCGCCGCCGCCGCCGTGGCTCACAGGGAGGCCGGCCGAAGGCGTGCGACGCCGCGGGGCGCCGTGAGCTTTAGGCCCCGGCGGCGACGACGCCTCAGGGCGCCCCGATTTCCCTCGGCAGGGGTGTCCGATGGATGTGTCCCAGTGGGACGCGGCTGTGGACGCGCACCGGCCCCTAGCTGGCTGGCCGCGTGCGCCCCGCAATCTATGATTACGTAGGCATGTGTGGACTGTGGAGTGTGCCGAGTGTGTGTGAGAGCATTCGGGTTGCCGGGGTGTAGCCTGGCATGGTTGCGCGCGGTGTCGCGTGGTTGCGCGTTGCAGCCTCGCGCTCGCGGCGCGCCGGATACATCTTTCTCTGTCGGGCCCGGGATTGTTTCTGATCCATGTTTGGCGCGCGGTGTACGGTGGTATCATTTATTTCTCGAGCCTACCACCCGCGCCGAGGATCCCTCTCTCTCGCCTCCAATTCGGTGTGTGCGTCGAACATGTCCTCATGTGTGAGGAAAATTCAAAATATGTACTGGCCACGTACAAGCACAACGTGACAATGTGAGTTGTGACGTCTGACGAGCGAAAGACTTTATATCTAAGAGGGCAAGAGCAATGCGTGCTCGAGTGAGGAGTGTCGATAAAACTCGCGAGAGCGAAAAATGGTCCGGCGTGGCGCGCACGCGCTAGCCCCCCCGTTGGCTTGCTGCGCCCGATAATATAATAATATGGAACCATTGAAGAATCCCACAACCGACGGCGAGAGGAGACTCTCCCTGAGAGCGGGCGGAGCCGGAGGGCCGGTGCCTAGGCTGCGGGCAGTCCAGGCCTCCGCCCCCACCGCCGCAGAGCGTGCGCTGTGTGCGCACACGAGAGCGGGGCGCAGCAGCATGGCTCAGGCGAGCCGTCAGCGCCGCGGCGCGCCCTTTAGGGCCGCCACGCCCAGCAGAGCGGCCGACGCCACCGCGAGCCCCCCCAGCGCGCCAAAGCGCGAGCGCCGCTGCTCCGACTCGGTCTCCCCCCCGGGGGGCGAGTTGGAGGGCGAATTGGAGCCCTCGCCCTCGTCCCCTCTGGCGCTCTGCGGCGGCGCCCCTCCCTCCCCCTCGCTGTCCGTGGCGACGCTCGACGCCGAGCGGCGCCCCGCCCGCTCGCTCGAGCGCCTCCGCCGCTGACCGCTGCGGAACCCGCGCCAGCCGAGCACGCTGCTCCAGCGGCGGGAGAGGCGCGGCACACTCGCCGCCCTCTGCAGGACGGCGGGCACGGCATCCCGCCCGCCCTCCCTCCCGCCCTCCCTCCTGTCGAGGCCCGGGATCGACCTGCGTCCGAGCGGCGAGCTCATCGAGCAGCCTCCAGAGCCGCGCGCGCGAGTCGGCGCGGGGCAGTCGACCGACTTTGAGCGGCGCGCGGGCGGCGGCACCTTCCGCCTCGCGGACTGCCCGCTGCGGGGCAGCCAATCGGTGCTCCAGCGGCGGCTCTCTCGACGGCTCGACGGCTGCGAGGCGAGGGAGAGGCGCGAGCGGCGGTTGGCGTCGTCCTAGTGGGAAGCATAGGCGGCTCACTGGTCAGTCAGCCACTGCCCCGAGGCGCAGAGACAGTGTGCGAGCATGGCTACTGCGGCACTACCACCGGGTCTGCCGGCTGCAGAGCATGCCCAGGAGCATGGCTAGGAGCATGGCTGTCCAGACAGGAGCCACAGCTAGGGAGCACGCCTCGCTTGACTCGGCCGCCGAGAGGCTGAGGCGGAAGGAGACGGGCTGCGAGGACGCGTCGCCGGCAACCTCGAAGCGCGGGCTCGAGGAGTCGACGTGCCGGTGCCACACGACGGCGCCGTGTGTCAGCAGCAGGATGCGCGGTGAGCACCCGTCTCTGGTGCAGCACTGCCCGGCCTCGCCCGCCGCCGCCGGGGCCGCCGCCTCGGCGTGCAGGAGTGCCTGCACCTGCGCCATGAGGCCCTGGCCGGGGCGGTCGGCGGCGAGGATGAGCAGCAGCACGTCGCCGTCCCGCACCAGTCGCATCTGCAGGGAGGGAGCAGGTGGCGGTCAGACGGGTAGGTCGGGAGAGGGCGAGGAGAGGGGTGGGCGAGCCGGTCAGGGCTACCGATGCGAGTGAGGCGAGGCAAGGCGGAGAGGGCCGGTGCACCCCACAGATGCCCTCGAGCGCCCTCAGCCGGGACCGATGTTTCTCGGCGCGCGCGCAGAGCACGGCCACGCATTGGTCGCGCGCGGCCTCGTCCAGCTCGCCCAGTGCGACCGTGCCCACGCCAACATAGTTGCCGGCGCGGGAGGCCGGGTCCCTGCCCATGGCCCAGCAGCTGACGCCGGTGCCCAGCAATGTCGGCGCCGTTGCAAAGAAGGAGGACATGCGGGAGACGGCCGCTTTGGTCGCCGCCAGTGAGGGAGCCGAGGCGGGGTGGTAGCGTGCTAGCATGAGCATCCCATACTTGGACGTTCGCACCAGGATCATGTCCCTTGGCGCATCTGGATTGAACGGTGCGGAATCCCCGAGGCGCCTCACCTCGTCTGGCATCCGGTTGAGCGCGGCAATGAAATCGCGAGCGGAGCCGTGCCGAGAGGATAGGCGGAGCATCCATAGCCGGTGCTGAGTTTGAGACTGCGGCGGCAGCCCTGGGTCGGCGAGCCCGTTGGCTCGGGACGAGAATGGGTCGCGCGAGAAGAGGCGGCGCTCGACTGCGTCCGTCGCCAGACCAAGCCGGTCCGCCCTCGACGTGTGCTGGCAAAATATGCACTCGCGTACACCCTCCACCCTCGCGAGCTGGCACAGCGCGCAGGAGTTGGACTGCATTCTCGAGAGTACGGCCGAGGTCGGCGTAGAGGCTGCTCTAGCGCGGCCGAAGTAGGCGCAAAGAGGAACAGGAAGACCCGAGGTGGACGCTAGCACCGCTGGAGCACTACTGGAGCGCACTGGCGCGACGCAACTTGCAAGCCGCCAGCACCAACGACCGGCAGGTGCGCCGCCGTTGCTCGGGTAGAAGGTGTAAAGCAAGCTCTCAGAGCGTGTCACCTTGGAAGGCTCATTTTCCTCTTCTTGGGTCGATTCCGCATGGTACGGGACCCCATGAACACCCCAGTGCATGCCGTCCGCCACATGGGCTGCCATCGGCATACACAAGGCGCAAGCTCACCGAACGGCGGGAGGTGTACGCGACCCAGAAGAAATTGAACCGGGCGGTGTCGTTCCCTCCGCTGGATGGATGGAGAGAGGTCCATCAGTTCCCGTTCCCCAGGACCTCCTCTCCAGCTGCGACCGTGGATCATAGCAAGACCATGAGAGTGCTCATGCTACAAGAGGAGCTTGTTCAGCTGGATCCAGGGCGGTGTCGTCTCCTCAAACGGGATGGTCAGATGCAGTAAGTACCCTCCAACTGGGCCTCAGACCATCGCACGATGCCCCGTCACCTCCCCACCCGGCTCCAGGATCGAGGTGCACGCCGCTCTCTTTAGCTCGAAGCGAACGGAGGTTTCCGGACGAGACTCAAGAACGTGAACGAGGGCTGCGAGGCAGAGCCTCGGGTGTGGCGCTACCATCGTTGGGACAGCTTCACATGAAAGCGGGCATCGTCGTTGGATGCCTGCTCAAAGTGAGTGCTATGGCGAGCGATGACGAGGGGTTCGCGCTCAGCGTGACGAGCAAGCTGAGGGAGTTCACGGCGCTCGGATACCCTGCACACGTGCTCAACGGGGTGATAGAGCGCGCGTATGCTCGAACAAAAGACGAACGGCTTCTACGAGCAAGACTATGATCTATGTTCGCAGTGGTGAGGAGATTTCTTACAAAACCCTTACCCAGACGAGCCAAAAATCCAAAAGACAGACAAATGTATTGTGTCGGGCTACCGTCCAAAGGCGGGTGTTCGACCAAGGGACCACGAATCTGGTCTGTCGACGGCACGAATTTGGGATGGGACACCTTCGGGACCCGGCTGCGTGCTACAGCACGCTTTCGGCATACCGACGGCTAAGGCCGAGGCAGAAAAGGTTTCTGTTTTTCTCCGCTTATCTTCACACGATTTTCCTGTGAAGAGAAGCGGTGGAGAAACAGACATTTCAAACTCGGTGTCGAACCACCAGCCCGACGCTCACTACAGTTTGGGTAGCGGCCGGGTGCTAGTGCTTTGTGCTTCAAAGGGGGGGTACTGAGCAATGTGCGGCCGCTCCGGGCCGATTCGTTTCGCCAGACGGTGGCCGAGCAATGTGCGGCCCCGCTCCCGCGGGCCGCGATTCGTTTATACGTTTTTCGATTTCGCCTTGCCCTTTTGACGAAATCTTTTGCCCTCTCCTACTCCTTTTTTTTACATACATAACCCTTAAGAGAGAGATTTTTTAGGAGCCAACAACAACAAGAACCCTGAATGGCAGGCTAGCTCTCTCCTCCTCCCCCAATCTGCGACACCTGCTCCAGCAGCCTCGCGCGCCACTCCTCGAGCGCCTCGTCTCCCCCGGAGCTACTTCCGTTCAACGCCTCCGCAACCGACCCCTCCCCCTCTCCCTCCCCGCCAGCCTCCCCGCCAGCCTCCTCGCTCTCGTCGGACATATCTGCCTCCGCCGTGGGGATCTCCCCCGCGGCGGTGGTGTGGGCCTCGCCCCCGCCCCCGGCCTCGGGGTAGGTTGCCTGATCCTCCGCCTATCATCCGAGATTGTACCCGAGTCATTCTCCGGGAGGTCGGCTGTCTGCGGCGCATCCCCCGCCTCGATCAGGAGCTGCAGAGGATCCGCGGCTTGGAGGTGCGGCGGAGCGGGTGCTGTCTCGAGTGCTAGCGCGTGGTGTCTCGAGAGTGCCAGCTGGAAGGCAGGGCGCACGCCCTCCGCATCTACGCGCCCTCCACCGCCGCTTGCTGCGCCGCCGCGAGGGAGGCTCCGCTCGCCGCCGCCTGGGGGAACTTCCAGACTTCAATCCCCTGCTGCGGCTCTCCCTCGTCCTCCTCCTCCTCGTCGTCGTCGTCGTCGCCACTGCTGCTTCCGCTGCTGCCGCCGCTGCCGTCACCGCTGCCGCCGCCCTCGCCGCCCTCGCCGCCCTCGCCGCCCTCGCCGCCCTCCCTCCGCCTCTTGCCGCCGAAGCGCAGCGGGAAGGTTCGCTCACCGACCGACACGGCGAGGAGAGGCAGCGACGGGTGGAGCGAGACGCCGCTCACCGCGTCGGCGTACGAGAGGAGCGTGGTGGGCTCGGAGGGCGGACCGTGCAGCGGGTAGGCGAGCACACACCTGGGTGGGTTCGGGTACTGTGTGTGTAGGGGAGGGCGGCCGTTGCAGCGGGTAGGCGAGCACGCACCCGTCGCGCGAGCCGGTAAACAGGTGTGACCCGTCACGCGATAGGTCGAAGCCGATGCGCTGGTTGGTGGGGGAGGACCGCACGTACTCGGCCACCGGCTGGCACGTGTTGCGCACGTCCCAAGCGATGATCCGCCCGTCGCGCCGCGCGCCTGCCCGGAAGGGTCCGAGAAGGTTCAGAGGGGGAGGGCCGGCGCGAGGATCCGCCCGTCGCGCCGCGCGCCCGAGAGGAGATAGAGGCCATCGGGCGTGAACTGAACCTGCGTCACTCCGCCCGTGTGTCCGCCGAGCAGCGCGACGTGCGCCTTTGCGTTGTCGACGTATAGGCCGATCGAGCCTAGCAACCATCATCGTCTCTGATTCCAGATCACACCCGTTGCGGCGTCGGCGCACAAGACGCTCAACCCGCAAACGAGCCCGCCGCGTACAGGCCCGACCCGTCGGGGCAGAAGGC
Source organism: Emiliania huxleyi CCMP1516 (assembly GCF_000372725.1). Taxonomy (NCBI): domain Eukaryota; phylum Haptophyta; order Isochrysidales; family Noelaerhabdaceae; genus Emiliania; species Emiliania huxleyi. The sequence goes on along the minus strand of NW_005199274.1, from coordinate 210,920 downwards.
GAGGCACGACAGGAGGCCCCGCTGGCCGTCCCTCGACTTGCGCGTCGCCGCTGTCGGCCGCGTCTCGATAGCCCTGCCTGGCCGCGTCACGTCGAAGACTCGCACGGCGCGCTCGTACCCCGCGTAGATGAAGCGGCCCGACGGCTCGAAGACGACCGAGTTGGCGGCGTCCACCTCGTCGAGATGGTTGAAGCCGACGTACGAGGCGCGCAGCGTCCCGCTGACGGCGTCCCACAGGTGCACCGGCCGGCCGCGGCTTGTGCTGAGCAGGCAGCACCTACCGGACGTGTCCACGAGGTGTCGCGGACGCCGTCACGGAGGGGAGAGGCTTGGAGGGGCAAAGGCTCGTGGCAAAGGCTCGTGGCAAGGGGCGAGCCGCACGTCATCGGGTCGTGGGCAGACATTAGCGGGTACCACGCGTAGTCGTACACGGACTCGCCCTCGTCGATCCGCAGCGCCGGCCTCAGCTCCTCTTCCGAGTCGCCACCGCCTCCGCCCGTCACCGCGCCGTTGCCGTTTTCGCTCGCCGTGGCAGCGCCGTCGCCGCCGCCGCTGCCGTCGCCGCGCTCGGCCTCCACCGCGGCGCAGGTGGTGGCGTACGCATCGTGCGCCACCTCGCTCGGAAGGTGGAAGACGCGCAGCGCGCAGTCCTCGCTCGCGGTGAGCAGGCACGAGCCATCGGGCGACCAGCGGACGCCGCGGACGACGTTGCCGCCTGCCGGCCGCTTGCCGGCGGAAAAGGCGTCGAAGGCAGCGCACTTTGAGACGAGGGTGGAGTCGGCCGGGGCGGTTGGCATCGGGAGGCACACAGACACAGGCATAGACGCACACGAAGTCCGGGCGCGCCGCGCGCCGGGCGCCGGTGCTGAAAAAACTATTTCTTGGGTTGTCCGTTTTCTTTCTTTCTTTCTTTACTAGCACACACAACAAGAACAAAAGAAACACAAAAGCAGGAAAAGTCAAAAGAGCGGCCGGCACGACAAAAAGAATTTATTTCAGCCAACGCTCTCCGATGCGCCTTCCGTCCTCCGCAGCGCTCCAGGAGGCTCCCCCCAATGTCGCAGGCCCGGGCAGGCTGTGGTGTGTGGCGCTGCCGCGCGCCGCGCAGCGCCGCGCTGCCGACGCCCCGGACCCCGGTCCACCGCGGCGCTGGCCGCCGAGTCTCGCTCCACCTGGTGCAGAAAGTAGAAGCAAATCGTCGGGCGCCGCGGGAGCGCGGGTGGTCACCGCCTGGTCTAAAAAAAGTCCGACAGCCGACACCGGGTCACCGCGCATTCACAGCCGACGGGAAGAAAGACACCAGGCTAGCAAAAACGAATTTGCAAAAGCGTGAGCCCTTCTTCTACCAGTCGACCGTCACGAACGGAGCGCAAACAGTTGCGGGTCCGACGGCCCAATCGATCCGACACTCGCCCCTTCCAGTGTCGACGCTCACGTTGGTGCCCGTGGCGAAACGGCGACGCCAGATTCCGCCCGTGGACCTCTCGGCGTCCGCGAGGGGCGGCCCGAGGGGGCGCAGAAAGTCATCGCTCCAACCCATACCAGTGCACCAGGTTGGAAAGATCGGGTCGGCGGGCGAGTGAGGGGCGCAGAATTCCCATCCTGCCGAACCCGGCCCGCCCGCGTCGCCGATGGCCGAGAAAGCAAAGTAGGACCGCTCTCCGGCGCCGATCAGGAAGGCGGCGAGGGCGGAGTGCACGTGGCCGCACTGCTCGCAAGTGCCAAAGGCGGTCTGCGCATGCACCAGCGCTATGGTGGGCGATGTTGCGATGCGCCGCAGCCAATCAATCTTGCTCTCGGACGCGTCAAAGTTGTAAATCTGTGTCAGCGAGTAGGTGGATGGGATGTCGGCGGTGTGGAATCCGACCAGCTTGTTTGGTCGCATGCTCTGCATGCGTGCCAGGATTTCGGCACGGCCGGCAGGTGCCTCGCCCTCGGCCGTGTCCACAAAGGTGCCGTCCAGCGGGCTCCCAGCGTCGGTCAGGTTGAGGAACGTGCTGAGGAACGTCCGCTGTACCTCGTCGTTACTGTGGTCCCAGATGTAGGTTGTTAGGTTTGGAAACATGCTGCCTCCCGTGCTGCCACGTCCCGAGACACGCCATTTGGGATGCATAGCGATGTTGGAAGAGTATCGAAAGAAGGGGAGAGCCGCGTCCATGTTTTGATAGTAGAGGATTGTCGTGGATCTGTTGAGACGCTTGAGTTCCGCAGCCGCGGCGATGTAGTGCCCGTCAATGTAGCCCTTGCGAGGCCGATACCCTGCAGGTCCCCGTGGCTCATACGCCTCCGGCCCTTGGCCCTGACAGTGCTCAAGCACGATGAGAGGAAAGTGGCGAGTCAGCCACTTGGCACGTGCGGGCGAAAACTCGCGCGTGAATGAGGCGTTGACCTCGCAGAGCTGCTGGAAGAGGGGCACCGAGGACCACGAGAAGGCGGGGGAAGCTGGCGACAGCGTGGCGGGCCGGCTCGATGATGACGCCGTCGTTCACTAGCGTACGTCCCCGGTGCCAGCCAGACGGATGCCAGCCACAGAGTGTGCCTATCGTGTGACGTCTCTCTCCGCCTTACTTGTCGTGTGTCTCTCTCTCACCACCCATACCGCCTGGTGTCCAGTCGCTGGTGAATGTGTTTTCACCCGTTCCTCGCAGCACGGGACTGGCGCGCTGCGCGATCGCGTATTATGATCGGTGTGAAAACAGCATAGTAGGTGTGAATATAGTAAGTAGTACATGCCCCTGTGAGCTCAGGCAGTCCTCTAGTGTGCCTGGACTTGGCCTGAGAATAGTAGCGTTTGGGGCGTGAATTTAGCCGAAGTGGACCTCCAGCAAGGTCCACCAGAGGCCATGTGTCGGGGCAGCCACAAGCGGGCTGGGCATGGGCGAGTCGACCTGACAGGCCGCTCGCTGCCCCAACTCGGCTTAGCCACGGACTTGGCTCACACCCAGGTCGTTGTACTTCAAGGCTAAGAGTGAGTAGGACAAAAGAGTTTTCCCAGCGCGATGCCATGCTCCCACGCGCTGCTCTCGGCGATTCCGGACTTCCCCCTTCCACACCGGCGTGTGTGCTTCGCAAGGAGGGTCCGGGGCTCACAGCATCAGAGCCCGGAGCCGTGTCCGATAACACTACCTCTCGCAGGCGCGCACTGGCACACTACCTCAGGTCTTGCCAACAATACACCTAAAACCTCAGGTCACCTAAAGAAGAAAATGACCGACGGTGTTCCGCCACGCCCGTCCTCGCACTTCTTCTCCCATTGTAAAATTCTTCTCGCCTGCGCCTTGCCTGTCGCGTGAATCGTGCTGTGCGACCGCGTTGCTCGTAAAATTCTTCTCCCCCTGTGTTAGTGCCAGTGCGCGCCAGTCCCGTGCCCAGTGTCGTGCGAGGAAAATTGTAAAATTCTTCTCCCCCCCTCCCCCCCCCGCCCCCTCGTTTTTCTGCACTGCGCGTTGCGCACTAAAAGCCCCGCGAAGCCGCGCTCGCGCCGCTCACGCTCAGTATGTCGGCCACCTTCCTCGCATCGTGCACGCAGCGCGCTGCGGACGCCGACGGCCCGGAGGCGGACCTCTCCTCCCTTCCTGTGGAGGCCGTCGGCCGCTGCCTCGCGCCGCGCACCATGCGGGAGGGCGGCGCCCCCGCGACTGTGGTCTGCACAGCGCCGAGGGGCGACGACTGCACCGCGTGCGCAGAAGGGCCAGCCACCAACGCCGCGCACTCTCGCGCGAGGAAGAGCGGTGCGGATGCTCCGATCCTGCGGCTCGACAACGACGCTCTTGCCTACATCTTTGCGCTTGTCATGGAAGCAAAGAGCGTACGTGTGACTAACCATGGCAAAGCCAAGTCGCGCAAGAATGCCTTTCTCGCCAAACTCGAGTTCTCCACCGTGTGTTCTCGGTTCAAGCAGGTGGCTTTCTTTGCCCACTCATCGTTCCCATGGTTCTGGCCGTGCCTTTGGTTCGAGAAGGAGGGTGAGCCGACGTGGCTCAGCGACGAGGGCAAGTTTGTCCGCGATCCTTACATTGCAGAGCGGAACAGGCACTTTATCGGCCCCCTCTTGCCACGGGTGCGGGCCCTCTCCAATGCGAACGTGATGTCGGCGGGAACCTCCCACATCTTGCACGACAGTGAGGAAGGGCCAATGGAATGGAGAAACAAGTACCTGCTGCGCCGGAACGCGGCGCTCGAGGCGGCGGGATTCGTGTACTAGGGATTTTGGGGCGCTTGATGAGGGAGCCGTGTACGTTGCGGGGCCTCGGTGAACCTGAGCGGTGACTGCTGAATTCACTTCTGAGTTATCTTGAACGTCTCGGAAGAGCCGTACATGCGTATCTCCTTGTCCTATCTGGCACAAAACAGGTGCTGAGTACTGCGCTTAGAGACGATCGATTCATACACGCAGCGATACAGCATCGCAATCGGCCTTGTCGCTTGTGTTTGTACAATTTTGCTGTACCAGGTCGTAGCGCGCTAAAGCCGTAGCGGCTAGCGCTGTAGCGGGGTGCGTGTCTGCGTGAGCGAGAGGGAGAGGGGAGAGGGACTTGGGACCCCTAGGCTTAAAAGGGTGGGCCCTGGGGCGCCTGCGGCTTAAACGCCTTAAAACGGGTCCGGGCGCGTAATTTCTTTTTTTCAGCGCGCCGCCTTCCAGAAGCACCTTGCCGTGCCCAGGCGCTCAGCATGCCCGGGCTGCTGGCGCTGCTCCAAGCTGCCGCCCTGCTGCAGCCTTACATCTCCGATGGTGCGCAGTGCACCCGGCCGGGGGAGGACGTGCGGCTCGTCCAATATTCGATCAAGGATGGAGATCGTTGCGAGGAGCCCGGCGACGGCTTCTCGCGCCCGAGCTACTATGGCACAGAGGGCTACAACTATTGCTGGCACGTCCGAAACCTAAACGAGCGCGAGCCAGAGCTGAAGCCCAACACCGGGATGCTCACCATCGCCGACACATGCTCCAGTAACACTGACGAGAGCCGTAAATCTCTCGTGATTGGGGCGCCCGCGCCGCTGGACGCAAACGACCCGTCGTCGATCCTCATAGTCGAGCTGCGACAAGACTGCTCCTTCTTTTCGACGCTGGTCAGAGAGCGCGGCGGTATCCGAGTGGGCAACGAGACGTACGACCTCCAGTGCGTCATCATTGGCGACAGCTCAAACCCGCTCCAAGTCACCAACAGCACCTCGCGGCTCGTGCTCGACTTTCAGCCCGACTTTTTGGTAACGCCGCGAGGGTCGTTGATGACGGAACACGCCTCGAAGCAGGCGGTCCTCGACGGCAGGGCCCTGCTTTCGCCCGCCGGCTCAAGCCCCAGGATTTACTCCGAGGCGGCGGCCCTGGCGGGAGAGGTGGGCGCGGGGGCGAGAACGCTGGCGTTCGGCCTGCAGCCACCGACCGAGACGTACGCTCGTCGAGGCTTGGAGGCGGTCTTCGATGCGGCAAGGCAGTTTGACGCAAACTGCTCTCTACCAGGTCGGCGCCAGCTCGGAGAAGCCACCAACTTCTCAGCGCGGCTGGGCGCCGCGCCCCGCACGGCAGCGCCGGAACGTGATCCGTGCGAGCTAGCCTCGCGGTGCGAAGCGGGATCGTGCGTGAAGAGTCTGAAGCTGGGTGTGGTCCTCGAGAACTCCAGCTACAGCTTCCCCGTCCGGGATATGTGCGGCAACGCGACCGCGCTGTGGACCTCCCTTGGCGGCGTGGCCAATGTCTCGACCGCCGTCATCGCGGGGCGCAGGAATTCCGGCCTTGAGTACGTGCAAGCCTCGAGGGACGTGGACGACGCCGCGTACGAGAGCAGCCTGGCGTCGGCGCTGGCGCAGCTCAGGGATGACGGGGCGACGGTGGTGCTCGTCTGCTCTCCCGGTGCCGTGGAGGTGCCAAACATCATGCGGAACCTGAGCTACGCTCCGCTCGCCACCATCCTCACCACCTCGCTCTACAAGTCGAGGTATCGAACCCGGATGGCGGAGGGCTGGTGGGAGGGCGAGTACTTCTTGGAGACCTACCCCTGGGACAGGGCGCTGCCGGGGCCGAAGGGCGCCTTCACCAACTTGACCTCCCGAGAGTACGACGACAGATTTCGAGTCGAGTTTGACACCGCGCCAGGGCGGCACAGCGCAATCACGATCGCCGCCCTGTCGGCGCTGGCGTACGCGATCGAGTCGACTGGCTCGCTCAACACGTCGGCCGTCACCGAGGCGCTCCTGAGCTCCGAGCTGCCCGAGTTCTTTGGCAACATCTCGTTTGACGCCCACGGCCAGCAGGACGCTGCGCTCGCCGCCTTCCCCGTGATCCAGTACCTCCCCTTCAGCACGAGAAAGGGGGTGCTGGACGGGGTTGAGCTTCCGTTGGCTGACGTGGTCGACTATTCGGGGTGGGGCGAGACGATTCGGGAGGTTGCCTTTCCGATGCCAACCTGGGAACTCAGAGAGTGCCGCCGCGCCGACCCCTGTGGCGCGAACGGCTGGTGCAAGCAGGATGGCCCGGGCAGAGCCGTATGCGAGTGCGAGGAGGGCTTTGAGTCGGTTGATGGTGGGCGCTGCTCTGAGTACCTGCCATCGCCTCCGCCTTCGCCTCCGCCGCCCCCAAAGGAGGAGGGGATCAACTTCCCGTACTACGCGATCGGCATCGCGTGCGTCGCCTTCCTGCTCCTCTTCCTCTCTCTCTGGGCGGTGCTGCGCCGAAAGAACGCGTACCAGACGCAGATCACCTTTGCCGAGAGGGAATTCGCGCGCTGGCAGGATCGCCACCGCGCTCGTCCCTCCCGTCGCCGCCGCCCTCATCGCAAGGAGAAGGCTGACCTTACCTCATTGTTCCCGCAGGTCGACCCAAAGGCGCGGCGGCGCTCCAACCTCTCCGGAAGGCAACTGACCAGCCTTGTCCAGCGGGCGGGCTGCTGCGGCGGAGACGCCCTTGACGAGGAGACGCTGACTCGCAGCCGCGCGCGCGTGGTCGCCGCGCCGTCGGTCCCGCACGACGTGTTCCACTGCTTCGTGAGCCACGCGTGGGCGAGCGGGCAGGACCAGGCGCGGTCGGTCAAGGGGCAGCTGCAGCGGTACGTCCAGAACATCCAGGTCTTCCTCGACGTCGACAACCTCGAGGACATCTCCCGGCTCGGCGAGTACGTCGGCAACTCGAGCGCGCTGGTGGTCTTTCTGAGCGGCTCGTCCTCGCCGCTCGGGCAGCCGCAGTCGGACTACTTCTCGTCCGCGAACTGCATGGTGGAGCTGCGAGCCGCCGTGGACCAGGACGTGCCCATCCTGCTGGTGCTCGAGACCGACCCGACCCACGGGGGCGTGCCGCTCGAGGTGCACCGCGAGGCGTGCCCCGACGAGCTCGCGGCCGCCGTGTTTCGACACCCGCCCATCCCGTGGCACCGGCTGCGCGACTTCCAGACCGTCTCGCTCCGGCTGCTCATCGAGCGTCTGCTCACGGCTTGGCGCGTGCCTGGCGCCGACCGCGCCATCTTCATTCCGAGCGACCGGCTCCTCCGGCCGACGCCGCGCCTCGTCACCAAGCGGCCGTACCACTTTTACCACTCGCCGCACAACCCGGGCGTCGAGCTGATCGTCGACATGCTCGAGCAGGCGGCGCCTCGCCCTCGCCGCCTCCACCCTCGCCCTCGCTGCTCGCCCCTCGCCTCCTCACCCTCGCCCCTCGCCTCCTCACCCTCGCCCCTGCCCCCATCCCCACCCTCACCCTCGCCCTAGCCATATCCTCGCCCCTCGCCCCTCACCCCTCACCCCCTCACCCCCTCATCCCCTCATCCCCTCCCCCTCACCCCCTCACCACCCTCATCCCTCACCCCCTCACCGCCCCTCGCATCTCGCACCTCAGCGCCCCATCACCCCTCGCCAGGCGGCGCCGCGCCGCGCCGCACCCCTCGGCCTGCAGCTCCGGCGGACGAGCATGAGCGGGCTACCGTTGAGCGTCCTGCGCTCGACTGACGCGCTCGATCACGCCAGCCCCGCCAGCGTGGTCTGCTGCCTCGTCCGCCCGAGAGGACCCGAGATGGCCCGAGACTGACCCGAGATGGGCCGAGGCTAGGTCTGCTTTCTCGTCTACCTCCACGCCGAGACCTTCTCGCCCGGAGATCGGGCCACCAGCCTGACGCGCGAGCTACAGGCCGCGCTGCACGACGGCGTCCCGCCGCCGCACCGAGGACCCGAGATGGGCCGAGATGGACCGAGATCACCCGCGATCGCCCGAGATTAGGCGTCCCGCTGCTGCTCGTCCACGAGCGGAGGAGGGCGCACGGCGCGGCCACCTTCAACGAGATTGCGGAGGCTACGCCACCCGCCCTCAAGGCGTCAGGCGTCTACCGGCGCATCGCCACGCCGGTCTTTGATGAGCCGCACGCCGCCGTCTCGGCGCGGCTACGCCGCCGCCACCCTCGCCGCCCACCCCTTCGCCCTCGCCGCCTCGTCGTCGACTCTCCACCCTCGCCTCCGCCTCGCCCCATACTCCTCCGACCCCCCCCCCCCCCCCTCCCCCTCTCGAGCCAGTGCGCTCCCGAGATCTCCCCAGCAGTGCTCGACACACACCCTCCCCCGCCCCGCACGCAGGCGCGGCTCCTCCTCGACCAGCTCGAGCAGCTCGCGAGCCGGAGCAGCACCGGCTCCCTCCTTCGCAGGCGTGGCCGTCGTACCAGTGCTCGAGATCAGGCGAGAATGCCCGAGGTTAGCGCCTCCCTCCTCCGCCGCAGGCTGAGCGGGCACCTTGGCAGCAGCCTCATGTCGAGCCTCGGCAACTCGATCGCCTCGTCGGACGGCTCGAAGAGCGGCGGCGACGACGCCCACCCCCCGCCGCACGGAGGCGCCGCCACGAGCCCCGCCCGACGCAGGAAGCTGCCACCGCGGACCGAGCCGGCACAGCGCCAGTCGTGCCCAGCCGGCCCGGCGAGGGCAGCACCGCGCCGCCAGTCGTGCCCAGACAGCGGAGGGAGGCAAGACGTCGAGGTGGTGTGACTGTGAAGGGGAGGGCGGGAGATCAGATATATACGTGATACGTGGACTGGAGGTGCGGTGTACTAGTGGCGCATGCAATCCCTTTAAGTACGTATCTTTTAGCTTACTGGGACTGTTACTGGGAGCGCTAGAAGGGAGAGAGGGGGTTGTGTGTTCTCTTTACGGCTTGGCCCATATACAGTACAGTTTTTAACCACTTGCTTGCGCGTTTAACAGCTGGTGTTCGCACGGGGTGGGCCTGAGAAAGGTCTGCCAGGATCCTAGGGGACTGTGGTTGCACGAGAGTACCTGACCTCCAACCATCACTTCGACCTTACTTTTTCTGATGGTCGTTCGTTTGTTCTGTTTTGTAACCTCCGATTTCTAACTCGGATGGTTTCTTTTCTAGTCTCCCACGTAAATAGGGTCGGTCGGTCGGTCGGTCGGTATCTTGCTGCCGTCGCCCGCCCTGGAGAGGTTCGTTTGGGGAGGTGGGCCGGAAAATAAAGGCTCCGCATGGGTACAATGGAGTACTTTTAGGGTAGACTCACCTACTCACCGCTGTCGTCATCGCTGGCACCCGACTCGCCATCGCTCGAACCGGACACTTCGCACTCTGGGCACGAATACACACACTCGCCGGCGTGAGCCGTGACCCATGTGCGCGCATTTGAACATGTGGTCGTGGTTGCAATGTGCGCAGCACGGATCTCGCTCGCTTTCGCTACCGAGCGGCTCTAGAGTATCATGAGATGCCATGGTCACGCACTCCAGCTCGAGGCAATCTCCGCACGCCGTGCACCGCGCACGACATACACATCTCGCAACGGCAGGAACTCGGCGCTTGCTGAGACCCAGCTATGCGGATGCGTGCTCGGTGTGGGCTGTGCAGACATGGCCGGCGCGTGCCAGCCGGGCACTCGGTGATAGTAGGGGAACGTCACGAGCTCGTGCAGCTGCTCCGAGCTGAACTCAGCGACGTCATGCAGGTTGAGCTCGTGAAGCATCCGTTGCGCGTCTTTGATCGACGGCTCGTCGGGCAGCCTGGCTGTCGAGACGTCTAGCTCGGGCGATGACTCTGGATGCGGCGGCAGCAGCCGCACCCACGAGCCGACGCGCACCTGCACGGCTATGTGACTCTTAGCTCGTGACTTATGACTCAAGCTGCTCATGACTCAAGCTGCTCGTGTCCCACGCACCTCGCCACCCGCCATCGCCTCGACGGTCGCCGGCGAGGCGTAGAGGCGGCGAGAGAGGATGTAGCCGCTGCCGTTGTCGTCGCCGCCGTGGAAAGACGTCACCGTGGCGATCGCGTTGGGCTCGCCGGGCAGCCAGCAAACCTGCAGAGATCCAGCCGAGATCCGAGATCCAGCCAGGGTCCAGCCGAGATCAAGCTGAGATCAAGCTGAGATCAAGCTGAGATCAAGCCCGACCTGCTGCCCGACGCGAGGCCACGGCTCCACCTGGTAAGGCGAAATGCGGCGCGGCCCGGCCTCATCTTCATCCTCGTCCAGCAGCACATCATGGTGATGCTCCGGCTCAACGACGGCCGTGACCGCCCTGCCGCACTCCCACAGCACGGCTCGCTCGAGCACGACGCCGCAGCAGCCAGCGTGCAGCCCCTCGATCACGCGCACGCGTTGGCCCTCGTGCACGAAATTGTCGCCCAGAAGCCGCTTCTCCTCCCTAGTGCGCGCCACCTGGCTCGAGTCGAGTGGGATCTTCTTCTTCTTGCGAGCCGCTGTGCGGTACTGGTTGATGACGTTCAGCCGCCGGTTCCTGTCGCGCCGCTCCGCCTCCACCGCGCCCTTCTTGCGCTTCTGCGCGCCGGACGCCTCCGGCCTGCCGCTCCTGTCGCGCTTGTCCTCGCGCTTGCGCTCGCGCTGCTGAGCCATCGAGGCTGCTGATCGCCCGCCCTTGGCCCAGGGCAGCCCGGTGACGTTGTGCAGCCAGGCACCGCTCTCCCCGTAGCTTCCATCCCACGTGTGCTCCTTCGGCGCCCTGCCTTGCGGCCGTGGATGTGGAGCGCCGGGCGCGGCTGCGGTCGAGGACGAGGCCTGGCCACTCATTTGTGGACGGCCAAATCTTTGTGGCTCTTGCCAAATCTTTGTGAGGTGGGAGGCCCGGGCAGCTAGGTTGGGGGTCGCGGAATAATGTTGGGAGTGGGTACCTTACGAAGTAAACTTCTCCATTGTACGATAAAAAACTCGCCAAAACGCACCGGCGCTTCCCAGGCTGCTCCTCGCTGACTCCGACGCCATCAACGACGCCATCAACGACCACAGTCTATGCTTCGCGCCGCCCCCTCGCTGCTCCGCCGCAGCGCTCGCGCGTACTCGTCCTCGTCGTCGCACGTCAAGGTCGCCGTCCTCGGCGCCGCCGGCGGCATCGGCCAGCCGCTCTCGCTGCTGTGCAAGCTGTCCGACTCGATAGACGAGGTTGCTTGCTATGACGTCGTCGGCACGCCGGGCGTGGCGGCCGACCTCTCGCACTGCCCGACCAAGGCGGTGATCACCGGGGACCTGCCCTCGGCCGGCACCTGGCCGCCGTCGGGCAACAGCGGCCTCGAGCGGACGCTGACAGGCGCGAGCGTGGTTGTTATCCCTGCGGGCGTGCCGCGCAAGCCGGGCATGACGCGCGACGACCTGTTCAACACGAACGCGTCGATCGTGCAGACGCTGGTCGAGGGATGCGCAAAGTACTGCCCCGACGCGACGCTCGCCATCATCTCCAACCCCGTCAACTCTACTGTGCCGATCGCCGCAGAGGCGCGCCGCGCTCTCGCCGCCGTGCCACACTCCCGCCGCACTCGGCCACGCTCCCGCCGCACGCCGCCTCCGCCGTCTGTCAGGCCCCTGTGCCTTGCCACGTGCCCCGCTCTCGGCCCCGCCCCGCCCGCGCTCACTCTCGCATGCCACACAATGCCTCCTGCCGCGCTCCCGCCGCCGCTGCCCTCCCCGCCCACCACCGCCACCACCACTCTTGCCGCCGCCGCCGCCGCCGCCGCCGTCGACCACATTCCTACTGCCGCCGCCGGCGCCGCCATCACCCACCTTCGCCACCGCCGCCAGCACCGCCTCCGCCGCCTCAGCCGCCTCCTCTGATGTGCCGAAGCTGCAGCCGCGTGCAAGCCGCCGCCGTCGCAGGTGCTGAAGAAGGCGGGCGTGTACAAGCCGGCGAAGCTGTGCGGCGTGACGACGCTCGACGTGCGCCGCGCAAGCGCCTCTTCCGCGGACCCCCCCCCCCCCCCTCCCCCTTCCTTCCGCGAGTCCTCCCTCGCACCCCGTTGCGCCGCAGGTGTGCCGCGCCAACACCTTTCTGGCGGAGAAGCTGGGATGCTCGCCTAAGGACATCGACGTGACGGTCATCGGCGGGCACGCGGGCATCACCATCCTGCCGCTGCTCTCGCAGGCGCTCCTCTCCACTTGCGCACGCCGCGGGCACTCTCCCGACGCTGCGCCGTCGCCTCGCTACTTCACTGCCGCCTCTCACTCACACAGACCCTTGTCCAGCCGCGTCACTCTGCCGCCACTCCGCCGCCTCGCGGCTCACCAAGCACGCCGCCCGGCCCCCCCTCCCCCCCTCTCTCTCCGCCAGGTGCCGGGCGCTTCGTCGCTCCCGGCCGATGTGCTCGACGCTCTGACGGTGCGGATCCAGTTCGGCGGCGACGAGGCGGAGATTGAGCCGAGATGTGCTGAGATGAGCCGAGATTCAATGCGGAGGTACAGCCGAGGTGCAGCCGAGGTGCAGCCGAGATCTGGCCGAGATCTAGCCGACGTGCAGTCTGGTGGCGGTGAGGTTCGCCGGCGCGAGTGTGAACGGCGTCTCTTCACGCGCGCGGCTGTGAGTGCAGGTGGTCAAGGCCAAGGCTGGGTCCGGTTCCGCGACGCTCTCGATGGCATACGCCGGCTACCTCTTCACTGAGGGCGTCATCAAGGTGGCACCTCGCAGACACCTCGCAGACACCTTCCCAGACACCTTCCCTGACACCTCGCACACACACCCCCAAGACACACCGGCACACCTCATGCACACGCCGGCGGCCTCTTCTTCTCGGCGGAGTAGCCACGAGGGGGGGGGGGGGTGCGACGGACGCGTCCACGACATGTCCGCCTCGCGCGTCCTCCCGCAGGCGATGCGCGGCGAGGAGGTAGTGCAGTGCGCGTACGTCGAGTCCACCCTCACCTCGGCGCAGTACTTCGCGTCCCCCTGCAAGTTTGGCCCTGACGGCGGCGTTGCCGAGGCGCGCCCCCGCCCCGTCGCTGCCCGCACGCCCGCGAGGGATGCGTCGCAACAGCTCGCCCAATCTCGCCCCAATCTCGCCCAATCTCGTCCGGCCGCGGAGAGGGATGTCGCACAGTCCGCTGATTCTGCCGACGGCCCGAGCGCCGCGTGTGGAGTGCATTCTGGTCTTCTTTCGACTGACTCCCGCCCGACCCGCCACCCCTGCTCCCCCCCCCCCCACCCCCACCCCGCCCCACCCCCGCCTGCCCGCCCGCCCGCTCTCGCCCTCCCTCCTGCGCGCACGCGGGAGGCCGAGAGACACCGAGCGCCCTCCCTCCCTCCCTCCCCAGGTGCTGCCCTTCGGCCCGCTCTCGAGCTACGAGCAGGCGCGGACCGCCGCTTTGCCCCCCCTGGGAGACGCGAGGGGCAGCCCGGCCCTTGGCCCCCACACCGCCGTGTGGAGGAGTGGCTTACCTCGCCCCCCACCACCCCGGCCCTCCGTGCGCCTCACCCCGCCCCACCCTCCCGGCGGCGGCAGGGATGGCTCGACAAGCTGCTGCCCGACCTGCAGAAGCAGATTGACAAGGGCATCAGCTTCGTCAAGTAGACCGGAGAGCGACCCCCTACCTCCCCTCGCCGCGCGGGAGAAGGCCGCCCTGAGGGCTCTCTCCCGCGGGCGGCAGAGCGCCTGCGCCCTCTCCGGACCTCGCCCCCCGTCGCCGCGCGTCGCATGAATCAAATTCATGGCATGAACGCTGGGGCCTTTCGCCTTTCGGCGTGTGTGGGCAGGGGCAGCCTGGGGAGAGCGTGTGGTGCCGGCGAGTTCGACGTACATTGTCCTCTCTCTCCGTACGCTCATCGCTCTCTCTCCCGTCCGCTCGGCTCTGCCTCTGTCCCGTCGGGCTGTTTTTATTTTGCAAAAACTCGCGGGAGCAAATCTCGCTCACGTCGCTCGCGCGTGGCTCGGGTCTCGGCGCTCGTCGGCTCTTCGCGAAAGATGAGCTCCTTCTGGGCTTCTGCGTTCTGGGCGATTGTGTGTCGTGTGTGTCCGCGGGAGTTGGTTTGTCGGGAGGGAGGGGCAGGCTGCTCACCCACGTGCCACGAGCCACGGGCCACGCGCACCGGGCCAGTGCTTGCACTTGAATGCCTGGGGCTCCTATCCGTGTCCGGGGGTGGAGATGCGAGGGTCGCCCCCCCCCCCCGTGCCCCACCACTTTGTGTAGGTAGGTAGGAACGTTCGAATGGTGTTTCTTACCAACAAAGAATTCGCGGCCGTAGCTTGCCTAGGCGATCGCCTCACCTCGCCCAGCGGCCGATGCCTCGTCCCGTCAAGCGCAGGAGGAGCGCCAGGGTGCGTGCTGCGGAGCAAGCCCCGCCCCTTCCCACCCCAGCCGGCCCCACCGCCACACTCCCCGCGCCTCGCCGACGCAGGCGGCGGTGGCGGCCAAGGCCTTCATTAGAGGTGCGGCTCCCGCCACCTCGGCTGCGACTGGGCCACCCCGCAAGCAGCGCGGCGCCGAAACGACGGCGAGACGCGGTGTGCTCCTCCGCTGGGTCTGCCGCGTCGCGCGGCACGGCTCCGGCGCCCGCGGCGCCTCGTGCCGCCGGCTGGTGCTCAAGTCATTTGAGCTCGTTTCGATGCCGTCCACGCAGAGCTGCTCCGTCGAGGAGGCCGCAGCGGACGCCGACGCGCCGGCCATCGCGGCCAAAATCCTGGCGCGGTCGCCCAACCTCCGCCCCGGCGCGATCGTCACGGCCGTCGTCCCGCTGGCCGCCGTGCCTGCCCCCAGCGATGGCTGGTGAGGCGCTAATTAGCAGCTCGCAATTAGAGGCGCGAGGAGGCGCGCCCCTGCGATTTTCTTGGCGAGCCGGCAGCGAGCGGCCCGTTGGACCCTGCGTCACAACCGCAGCAATCGAACTGTCCCCTACCCAGATATTGGCCCGCGATGCGGGAGGACAAAACACTCTCCGTCTCGACTCTGCACTCTTGAACAACACTCTGTCGTGTCGCATGTCTCATGGCATAATCCACGAGGCATTTTCCATCCGCGTATACGTGTGTGTAGTGTCACTCGGTATTTTTCTTCAAAGGCTAACAGGTGGCGGGCCGGCGGCAGGCGAGAGTACGCCGCCGCGCCCGGCCGGCCGGCGGGCCGCGGCGCCGCGTGTGGGCCGAGCGTGCGCTCGCGCTGCGGGTAAAAAAGTCAAGCCGGGGGCGCGCGCGGCCCGCGGGACCTCTGGGGACACGCCGCGTCCTCTCGCTAGACTCGCTAACCGTTCGCTACAGTGTACACAGACTACACGCAACACGCCGTAACACCTAACACGGTGGTGCGGTGTGATATCTCTTTTGTCGTGGACACCGTCTCTCGACGACGAACGTGGGGACCACACGCCGCGACCTCTCGCTAGACTCGCTGACCGTTCGCCACAGTGTACAGACTACACGTAACACGACAGCGAGGTCAGGTCACAGGTTGAGGGGACACCCCTACGATGTCGAGCGACTCCTCCTGGCCGATCGTGTGCACGAACGTGCACGGACGCGCTGCGGCAAAGGCCAAAGCGGAAAGCGCCAGCTGAGACGTGACAGGTCCTCCTCTCTCGAGCTTTCGTCGATCGAGAGCGAGGGGAGCGGTGCGTGCGCTGCGGCTCACGCAGAGGCGCGCGCAAGCGAGGAGCGCAAGAGCGCGCCGCAGGCGAAGCGATTTTTTGGGCGGCAGGCTCTTCCAGTTTATCTTGTGATCACGCTCGAGCCTGTGAATAGGCCCCGGAGGCCTCAACCCTCAACTAAAGGGTTGAGGGGGGGTCTCAACCGTCAACCAGATGGTTGAGGGGGGGCCTCAACCCTCAACCCCTCAACCACCCTGCTAGAATTCTTCAAGGTTCGACTGGACGGCTGGACAGAGAGCAGTGTCGGCTCCTCGTTGCATCTCACATGATGTCATTCGCCTGTGCTGCTCTCCTCCCCATGCCGCTGCGGCCTGTTGGGACCGCGTCTCGCCCTCGCGAACGTGAAATACACCCTCTCATGGGCGCGCCGGAGTTTCTCGCTTCCGGGCGCGACGCGCTCCCGCTTGTTCACATGCCCATGGCAGAGCTGCTGCTGCCGGGCGAGTCGAGACGGCTCGTGATTAACCACGCAGAGGTGCGCTCCTCGCTCCCCCGCAGTGTTCGCGGCGTTGCGTTCTCGACGGCGCTCCCTCCCGGACACAGGGCCTCGCGGCGCTCGACGCGGCCAAGGACGGCGTGATCGGCTCTCTGCTCGTCACGCCGCACAAGAACGCGCTCTCCACCACCAGCCTGCTCGAGGTGCGCGAGGTGCGCAAGGAGGCCGTCGGTGTGTGCGTCGATGTCGTCGCGGTCGGCCGCCTCCACATCCCCAAGATTGAGCAGGGGCGGTGGCACGAGGCGAGAGGCGTCACCGCCGTGCGCGACGAGACGCGGGGCTCTGAAGCGCAGGACGAGGACGCCGAGGCGGGCGAGGGTGGCGAGGGCAACGTGAGCGGGCCGACGCTGCTGCGGGTGCGGCGGCAGCTCGAGGCGAGGGCGCTCGAGGAGCGCACAAGGCGAGAGGAGCCGAGAGGAGCCGAGATGGAGCCGAGAGGAGCCGATGGAGCCGAGAGGAGCCGAGATGGAGCCGAGAGGAGCCGATGGAGCCGAGATGGAGCCGAGATGGAGCCGAGAGGAGCCGAGATGGAGCCGAGATGGAGCCGAGAGGAGCCGAGATGGAGCCGAGGCGAGGGCGCTCGGCGAGCGGACCAAGGCGGCTGCGCGGCGTGTGTGCTCCGCCTCGAGCTGGGCCCTTCCCGGAGCCTTCCCTGAACCGTCTCGGACTCTGCCCACCAGGCGGCTGCGCGACGAGCTGTGTGTCCTCAGCCTCGACGCTCCCCCCGCGCCGTCGCTCGCGCGTCTCTACGGCGCGTGGGGCGTGCCCGACGAGACTGCCGCCCTCGCGCAGGTGACTCGCCAGATCCTCCTCACTCCCTCCTCCTCCTCTCCGTCTCCCTCCCCTCCAGCCTCCACCACCGCCTCCGCCTCCGCCCTCCTCTCAGCTCCGCTCCTTTGCCGCCTGCGACGGGCTGAGCGCTGTCCAGCGCGCGACGGCGCTGGGGATGGCTGATACGCGGGAGAGGCGCGAGATTCAGCCGAGATGCAGCCGAGATGTAGCCGAGATGCAGCCGAGATGCAGCCGAGATGCAGCCGAGATGTAGCCGAGATGCAGCCGAGCTGTAGCCGAGCTGTAGCCGAGCTGTGGCGGCGCGATGGCCGGCACGAGGTAGAGGTGTGTGAGCGGGCGGAGCCGCGCCGCCGCCCGCTCACTCCTCGCTGCCCCTCCCCCCTCCCTCGCGCCCTCTCAAAGGCTAGAGTTTGCGCGCGGCTGTGCGCTCCGGCGGCGACGACGAGCGGAGGCCCTGCTGGCGATGCAAGGGGCTCTGGCGGCGAGGGGGCAATGACACTCCGCGGAGCCGCGCACACGTTGTGTGCCACCTATGCGTGCACACGGCTGATTCGTGTGCCGTGACCGGCCGCTGCCGTCCACGCCGTAGACAGGCGCCCGCCCAGGCGCTTTATATTTTGGTTGAAAGGATTGAAAACTTAAAAAATGGCGCGCAGACGATATAACATATATATTTTTTGGGCAGATCGTGCTGCGAGCTGCGAGCTCTCTCCTCGAACTGCTCACATTGGGGATCAGCAGCTCACGAGAGCGGCGGCACGGCGGTTGTACACAGCTGGTGGCCAGCACAAGAGAAGGAGGAGCTGCGGCGCGGCAGTCTCGCCAGACCCTCACTCGGTGTTCGAGGCAGCGCGCTTGCGGAGCTCACCGTTGCGAGGGCGTGCGTTGCCAAAGCTCTTTGCCTTGCGCTTGCCTGGAGAGGGCACGGAGAAGCAGCGGATGTGAAGTGGGCGGCAGCTGAGGCGGCGGATGATGCTGCTCGCGTGGGAGGAGCGGAGAGGCGCACCCTTTGCCGTCCGCTTGTCGCCCCTTCCCATCTCAACGTGGCTGCGCGTGACGGGCGCTGCGACTGCCGACAGGCTGCGCGCGGTCATCGGCGGAACGAACGCGACCGCGCTGGCGAGGAACGCGACGAGAAGCACCAGGAGACGGTTCATGGCGTAACCTCGATCTGGGTTCGGGCTCCCCAGCCGTCTGGGGTGAGTCCGGTAAGCGCGGGTTAGCGCGGGTTAGTGCTCACTAACCCGGCACAGGTCAGCACGGGTCAGAATGGGTTACCATAACCCGGCACTAACCCGGCACTAACCCGGCACTAACCCGGCACTAACCCATGCGGCTGGGGGGCATACGTCAGCATGGGTTATGGTAACCCGAGACTAACCCGTGCTGACCCGTGCTGGGTTAGTGCGGCTTAACCCGTGTGGAACCCGCGCTAACCCGCGCTTACCGATAGACTCACTCTGGGGTGTGGTTTGACAAGCAATCTTAACCGCAGGTTGACACGCAAAAAACAAAAGTTGGACAAGTGCGCTCCAACACCCCCACACACCGCACACGAACAAAGAAAGAAAGAAAGAAAACACACAACCCAAGGGAGGGATGGGAGAACGGCACGCCGCCACCACACAGGGATTTTAAGGAGAGGAGTGTGGTGCGCTAGCCGTCGCCCACCCTGGGGAGTCTGCCTCTTCGTATCTCTTTTCGCAGTCTCTCGCCGCTTCTCGCTGCAACCTTCATGCCACCTCGCGGCCGTCCCACTCTCGTCGGTCTCTCCCTTGTCACTTCCTCCTCTGTCGCGTCGTTCTCTTCTGCCTCGTCCTGCGACGCCGCCGCACACGAACAGCAAAACGAAAAAGTATTTGATTTTTCTTTTAATGAGGCCCAAGGAGCCGGCGCGATCAGGGCTGTGGATCTACCGCGGTATTATCTCTCGCCGATGCGCACCGTCAACATTTCCGACTACACCCAGATCCACCCTCAGGGGGCGTCGGTGGGCGAGCGCACGCCGTCCCTCACGCTCGGCGACTGCCAGCGCGCGCGCGCCTCCGAGTGCAGCCGGCAGCACTCGCTGGCCGCCCGCTGCCTCGCCGCGTGCGCGCCGTTCCGCTGCTGCCCGGTTGCGAGCTTCCAGAACCGCGAGGTGTCGCACGCGATCGTCAACAACGACCTCGCCGCGCTGCGCCGCGCCCTCGCCCTCCGCACCGCCAACAACTCCAAGTGCATGTCGAGCTGCCACCCTGGCGTCAACGGAGGCATCGACGGCACGTCGGGCAACGCGCTACACCTGGCGATCGCGGGCGGCGGGTCGGCCGAGGTGGTGCACGAGCTCGTGCAGAGCGGCGCAAACATCAACCAGTCCGACCGCTCCGGCGCCCTCCCGCTGCACCTCGCCGCGGCTCGCGGCGACGCCTCCGTGCTCGAGGTGCTGCTCCAGTCGGGGCAGGTAGTCTCGCTCGAGGACGTTGATGTGGGAGACCGCTCGGCGCTGCAGCACGCCGCCGAGGGGGCGCACTGGGATTGCGTCCGGCTGCTGCTGCAGCACGGCGCCTCGGCGCACGCGCTCGTCCTCTCGGAGGCGAACCTTCCGAGAACCTTCCGAGACACCTCCCAGACACCTCCCAGACACCTCCCAGAGACACCTCGGGGACGCCTCCGAGACGCCTCCCAGACACCTCGCAGACACCTCCCAGACACCTCCCAGAGACACCTCGGGGACGCCTCCGAGACGCCTCCCAGACACCTCGCAGACACCTCCCAGACACCTCCGAGACACCACTTCTGAGACGCCCGCGCCTCACCCCGCCCCGAGGCGTCTCGCCGCGTCGACGACGGCGTCAAGCGGTCGGCCGAGGCGGCGGCGGTGTGCGAGGGTCTCTGGCGGCCTGCGGTGCGCTTCTGCGCCGTGGTTGCGCTCGGCGGGGAGGGCCGGCGCGCGTCGTGCACCCACCCCGCCCTCGCGACGTCTTGCGACGACAGCGAGTTCCACCGGCTGCTCGACAAGCTCGTGCGGTCGGCGCAGCTGCAACGGCACAGCGACCTGACCGTGCTCACCGAGCTCGGCATGATGCACTACAACCTGCTCCCGACGCAGGGCTTGCTCTTCATGGCAGTCACCATCAAGGAGATGGCCCAGCCCGACGCCTTCACCTTCCTCCGCAACTTGCGCGACCGCGTCTTCCGCGAGTTCCCGCAGGCGGCGGCGCCCGCCGGCTCGCCGTCGCAGTTCGAGGTGCCGCGGGGGGAGAGGCGCTGCTGCTGTGAGTGTGTGAACGGCGCCTCTTCACACGGCCGGCTGTGAACAGGAGCCGCAGGCAGAGGCGCTGCTGCGCGCGGCCTGCACCGACACCGACCGCAGGTATGTACTGGTGGTACCTCAACTACTGGACCAGTCGTAGTTCGCGTCGAGCCTTGATCACTAATGAACGCGTCAAGCAGCTCACTGCTCATCAGCCATCAGCCACTCCCCCGCCAGGTACGTCCCTCGCGTCGAGCCGAGGCTGCCCGCTCCCTACGGCGGGCCGGAGCTGCCGTCGCGCGCGCTCGTGTGGGTGGAGACCGCGCGCAACCTTGGGCTCGAGCGCGCCGCCATCGCCCCCGTCTCGGAGACCGAGCGGGCGGGGTGGCAGGGCGCGATCCGCGGGCTGCGGCGCTCCTCGTCCGGGTCGACCCTCGGCGTGCCGGAGGTTGCGCAGGCGTACAGCCACAACATGGTCGAGGGGCACCTCACTGACCAGCTGGCCGGCGTGCGCGCGCGTGTCGAGGGCCTTGACCGGCCGCACGCCACCGCGCTGCTGCCGTGACTGAGCATCACCCCCCTCAACTACGACCGGTGGCAACAATAGGCCGCATGCCATCGCGCTGCTCCGCCACTTCAAGTGGTCGTACGGCGAGGTGGTCAACGCCCTCGACGCGAACCCGCACCTCCTCGCCACTCTCTTCGGCGCCCCCTTCCACGCCGGACCGCCCGACGCCGCGCCACCCGCCGACGCAACCGGCGGAGCGAACGGCGGCGCAGGCGGCGGCGCGGGCGGCGGCGGCGCGGGCGGCGGCGCGGGCGGCGGCGCGGGCGGCGGCGCAGGCGGCGGGGAGGGCGGCGGGGCGGCGGCGGGCGAGGGCGGTGCGGGCGGCGGCGTGGCGGCTGCGGCGGCGGAAGCCTTCGAGGAGGACTCGGTGGGGGGCGAGGCGAGGCTGCGTGCGCACTTGCGCGCAGGGGTGCACGAAGGGCAGGTGCGTACTGCAGGCCGGGTTGTGGGAGGTTGTGGGAGATTGGGGGAGATTATGGGAGGTTGCTCTGCAGGTGCCGCTCTGCAGGCCGGCGAGGGAGGGCGACGCCGAGGGGGCGGCGCCGAGGTACTCGCCGGTGGAGGAGGGGACGCTGCAGGCGCTGCTCACCGAGGCGGAGCGGGAGGAGTACGAGAACAACATCGTCGCAACCTTCCTCGACGAGTCGGCCTGCTGGCAGACCTGTCCCACGCACTGCGGCCACGCGATCCACTGCACTGTCGCCGAGCTGCAGCGCCCCGCCGCCGCGGCCACCTCCGTCGCCGCCTTCGACGTCGCGTGCGCCTGCGGCGCGCACTTTCGCTGGCAGAGGGGGGCGTGTCCTGGACACGCCCATGACATGTCCGGGACATGTCCGACAGGCGCGCACTTTTGCTGGCAGTGCAAGGCCAAGTGGCCGCTGCTCGAGTCGCACGCGCCGCTCCCGTGCGAGATGATCGCGGGCTGGCATCCGTCCTAACCCTAGACACTTGCTAGACACTTCCTAGACACTTCCTAGACACTTCCTAGACCCTCGAGGGGATCACATCGAGTGCGATTCCGTTGGTGAGACTGGGTGGCTGGTGCCAGGCAATCCGCAATCCTCGAGGACTCCGGCGAGCGGGAGCGCGACACGCCCCCCTCGCGCGTCGCCAACGCCGAGCCGGCGAGTAGCTCTGGCGGTGGCAGCCCTCTCGACCAGTCAATGAGCTGACTCCTCAGTCCTGAGCTGACCAGGCGAGTGACCCGCTCGGAGAGAGTCTCGGGGCGGAGGAGGAGGCGGTGGAGGCGCGCCGGCAGCTGCGCGACAAGACAAGGTAGCGTGTGATGGGACATGGCACGTGACCTGGTGTGGCACACGTCAGGCGCGGCGGCAGCTGCGAGAGTGTCGCGCGCGCGTCGAGGCTCTCTCGGCCGAGATGCGGCGGGACGCGCCGATGCGCGAGGCGCTCGCGCAGGCGACAGGAGTTGCGGAGGGGTAGGGGCGGGCCGCTGGAAAAGGAGGGGCTCAGCGTTCGCTCTTCCTCCTCCCGCAGGCACAGGAGCTCATTGGCGCGGTGCTGCTGCCGACGCCCGCCGCGGGGTCGGCGGCGGCGGCGGCGGCGGCAGCGAACACGCGCGCGCTGGACGCGGCGGGCTTGGGCGGGCGCGACACGCTCTACTCGTCGCCGACGTCCGCCGCGTGCGACGCGTTGCTCGAGTCGCGGCGCGCGCTGCAGTGCCGTAGCAGCTCCAGCCTAGCGCGCCTAGCACTCGCCTTGAACCCCGCACCCCCCCCCCCTCCCCCCCCCGACCCAAACCCGCAGCCCTCACCGGACACTCAGCCCCAGCCCCAGCCCTGAACCCCAACCCTAACCCTGAACCCCAACCCCAACCCCAGACCTGACTGTCCCTCCTCCCCCCACCCCCAGGCGCGCGCTCAAGCTCGCCGCCATCGCCAAGTACATGGTCCAGCGCCCCCTCGCCCGCATAAAGATCGATCGTGGGCCGCTCAACGACCTCGGCGCGATCGTGTCGCGGCTGCAACTGCTCGTCGAGCTCCTCGACGCGCTCCTCGACATTCGGATGGCAGCAGCCCTAGATGTGGACGATCGATCTCCCCATATCTCCCCCCATCTCCCCTCATCTCGAGGAAAGGGAGAGAAGGAGGACAGATCCCGGCGCGCGTCACTAGCGCTCGAGTAGGCACGCGCTCGGCTGTCTGCAGATGCGTTCCAGCGGCGCCACGCACACCGCGGTGTGTTTTGGAGCCACGCACACCCTGGTGTCTCCGCAAGGGCTGGTGTCTCCACGCCGCTGCTGTCTCCACGCCGCTGCTGTCTTCCTTCTAGACGGCCCAGAGCCGCCGCCCTCGTGCCCTCCCTCCCGCAGGCGGAGCAGCTCGACGACGAGTCGGAGCGGCGGTACGAGGAGCCAGAGTCGCCCGGCTCGGGCGCGCAGAGCCCGCTCGGCGGCGCCGCGGTGCCTCGGCAGGCGAGCGGCGAGATCGGGCGAGATTGGAAGGGATCGGCCGAGGTTGGCCGAGATTGGCCGGGATTGGCCGGGATTGGCCGGGATTGGGCGAGATCGGCCGAGATTGCCCCCGCGGTGCTGTCGGCAGGTGAGCGGCGAGCGGGCGGTCGCGCTGCTCAAGCACGCAGCGCTGCTCTGCTCGACCGACACTAGGGTGGGGCACGGCTCGCTAGAGGGCTGAAACCACCCGTGCACCCGGACGAGCGCTCGAGAGGAGACCTCTTCCCCCTGTCCCCCCCCCAACTCAGCGGTATTCGTGGTACTCGCGCGCCCCGTGTGCTCGCGCGGTGCTCGGAATACATCGCACGAGACAGCCCCCCCCCCCCCCCCCCGACATCCCCTCTGCAGGTACGCCTCGCTCACCGCCCTCACCCGCGTCACGCGTGCGACGCTGCACGAGCTCGGCCTCTGCCTGTTGCGGCTCGTGCAGCCGCGCTCGGCGGCGGCCGGCGAGGCGCAAGGCGCGGGCGTAGTCGGCACTCTCGTCGAGTCGGGCATCGCGGGCATGGTGAGCACTTTCTCCAACCTCTTCGGATCGTCCGCCCAGATGTGACCAGGGGCAGCAGCCGCCGCCGCCGCAGCAGCAACAGAAGCCGCCGCAGCAGCAGCAGCGGCGGCGGCGGCAGCAGCAGCAGCAGGCCCCTCGACGCTTCCGTGAGAGGGGGTGGGAGAGGGGTGGGGCAGGCGCAGGCGGCGCACGCGGGGCGGCGCAAGATGGGGGCTCTAGGAGCTCTCGATCACTTCCCTGAGGGACATCTGGCACGGCGGTGTTGCGCCACGCTGGTCGACGCCCACCCACCCCCTCCCGCCCACCATCTCTTCTCAGACGCTGACCGAGACCGGACACGGCGTCGAGTATCGAGTATAGCCCCTCTCTTTTTTGTGCTACAGTTGTGATGATGTGAGTCTTTCGTGCGCCTGACAATGTGTTTTCTTTGGAATTCGCCCTCTGTTTACGCGTGGTAGCTGGAAGCTGGTACAACCCCCGACGGGGGGGAGGGCAGGTGGCCAGGGGGGGGCGGGGGGCATCTCTAGAAAACCCCGGCAAGTACGTGTACGATGACGATAGCCAAACAAATGACGACTTTACAGTGATGGACGTAGAGGAAGAGCAGCCAGAGGAAGAGGCACCCCGCTCCCCGGCCGCCGAGGAGAGACGAGAGAGCGGTTCGAGCATGAACGTAGCGATTCGATGAGCCAGGGAGAGGCAGAGGGACGAGCCAGCAGCATGATGTTGATGAGGACGAGAGGTCGGCGCCGAAAGCCCAGCGACAGCGCCAACGCAAGCGGAGGCAGGAATCGCCCCGGAAGCCACCCGTCAAGTTCAGACGCTAACCGAGAGAATGGTGACACGAAAGGGGGGACTCCGAACGGCCGAGCATGCCCTCGCATGCCGGACAATTAGGTAGGTCACAGACCTCCCCCCTCCCGACGAACGTGTGTCGTGGATGATAACGTGTTCATTCATAACGCTGCTTGTAACCACGAACGATGCGAGGACGCAAGCCACACCAAACTCGGCCATTCCAACGGCCAGGCCGCTCGCTTAAGGCTGATTGGCTAGACGAGCGGCCTACCTCCAATAGGGCAATCCGGGAACGCGTGGAACCTGCCCGCCTCGGCGGGATGTGGTTTGGCGCCGACGGACCGCCCTCTCCACCACCCTCGCCCAGGTTCGGCACCGGGCACCGCCTCGGTATACAAAATGCGCCTGCGGGCGGACCCTTACAGATCACAGATCACAAGGCTGAGAAGTCCGCTCGAACATTTTCCTGGCGCTACGAGTAGATATCGGCGCCAAACGCGGCTTGCCTTGAATGTGTGTTATATGCGCACCGCGCCGCCCGGTCGCCTTTGCTCCCTGCCGCCCAAGCTCCGCCTCGGCCTGCTCTGGCTGCTGTCGCGGCCTGGCGGGGCTCGGGCTGCGGCGGAGTGCTCCCTCGTCCGCCAGATCTCCAGCGAAGGGGGCAGGGAGGGGCACCAGGGCGGGGATTGCGTCTATGGCGTCACCTATGGCTGCCACGGCGGCGTCGTGTGGGTCGCGACGGGCTGTCAGGCCGTCGTCTCCTGCGCGGGGTCCGGTCACGTACGCTGCCTCTCCCGCTGGTCCTCAAACGTGACCTGCCCATGCAGCGCCGCCCGCGACACAGCAATGCAGAGCCAGACAGTCCTCGACGTGGCCAGGAGCACGCGAATGGACTCGCTCGTGCAGGGCGCCGAGGCGCGATCGCAGCGGAGGCTCGAGGCGCAAAATGCGCCCGCCACTCTCCGCGGAGGCCTCGCGGACAGCCGCCCGGCTGGCAGAGGCCGAGGCGGACGAGGCCGAGGCGCGGGCCTTAGTGGTGGCTCTCGGCGATCTCGCTCGCCGGGCGCCGCGAGGGACCCACCTGCGCCTCGCGCCATGCCCCGGGACAAGCACGCCCAGCGTGCCGGGCCGAGGGCGGCGACCGACGTCGTGCCCCCGCTGCTGGACGGGCCTGCTCGGGGGATCCACATGCTCGTGCCGTCCGGCTGCAAGCCAAAGGACCTGACCAGGCTCGCTGAGACACTCACGCCCTGCGTCCCTCTCGCTTCCCTGCTGCCTCCTATTCCGCTGTTGCCTCTCGCTCCCCTGCTTCACGTCGCCGCCGTAACGGTCGCCTCTCTCACGGCTGCTGCCCTCACCTATGCCGCGCTCACCGCCGCCGCCTCACCTTGCCAGGCTCGTCGCGGTGGGCCAAACGGCGCTTGTGCGCGCTCCCACCTGGATGCGGTACTCGATGCTCTGTGGCTGCGCGCCAGACGCCGACGCCGACGCGCACACACTTTTAGAGGAGCTCTTCTCCGTGTCGCACCACGCGCCACCGACCGACCCGCTCGCGAAGCGGTTTGGCTACATCCTCAAGCCGTGGCTGCTGCTGCGCTTCGTCCAGACCATCCGCCTGCCTCGCCGCGACGCAGTAATCATCATGGACTCGGATGGCTTCGTCGCGTGGGGCGGCGCCCGCCGCATGCCCGCCTTGCCGACGGCTCAGATGTACGGCTACGGCGACCGGTGGCTCGGCCAAATCTGCTCCGGTGATACGGCCGACATCTGCCCCAACATCACAGCCACCGAGGCGCGGGCGCACTACGCGCTCGGCGTCCCGTACCTGCTCACTGTTCCCGCCTTTGAGGCAATCGCGCGCACTTGGATCTACTACATGAGGCGCGTGACGCAGCGGGTTTGGCCATCCATCCTGGCAGACCAGGTGGCTTCCGAGAGCCCTCCGACTGCCAAGCCCGCACCACATCTGCTCGCAAGATAGCCGATAGAGCCTCGCTAGGCACCGCCCAGACGCTAGCTGCCGCCACCGACCTTCGGACTTCCTGACGCTCGCCCGCCTCCCCCCCACAGTACGCGTATGCGCTCGCGGCGCACTACGCCGGCTTGCAACACGCGCAGCTAAAGGGCCTAATGGTCTCCGACCCCTCGGTGGGCGGGTCGCCGCGCCTGGCGGAGGGCTGGCAGACTCTCTTTGACCTGCTGCCGCACTCAGTGGCTTGCTCCAACCTCAGCGCCGCGACGGCGGCCGCCGGAGCGCGCGAGCCGCTCCCGATGTTTGTGCACGCGTGCCAGTGGGCCTCGGCCTGCGCCAACGGCCTCGACTGGCCCGCGTGCAACGCGTCGCCGCGGGCGGCGCAGTGGCACTTTCACAAGGGCCACGTGCCCAATGCGCACATGTCGTGCGGCTCGCCGCTGCTCCTGCCGCCGCCGGAGAACCTGTTTGACACGCAGGCGACCGCACGCGGCCGCAGGCACGCCTACATCGTCTGCACCATGACGTCCACCTTCAACGACGCCGCCCGGGCGAGCTGCGCGCGCACTGCGACCAAGAAGCGGCACTGTATCCGCATCACACGAGGCCAGGCCGCCAAGATGAACAAGACCAGGCGCGGGAATATCAAGTATGTTGACGAGTGCAGTACGGAATAGCTAACCACGTACGACCTGGTACGCGGCTTTTACTTTGTGCATTGTGGGGCCCCACATCTAGAGCCTTACTTACTCAATATGCTCTAGCCCCCATATGTGGGTTCGGGGTGTGTTCACAGCAGTGAGATGCCCTGGGGGAGCGCGGGGCCCCTAGAGGGTATCCATATGCGGGGGGCGCTTCACTCGTCTGAATCACTGCTTCACTGGGGCCCTGGGGGAGCGCCCGGGGGCCCCCGGAGGCGCACCGTGCGCCGCGCCGCAGCGCGAAAACGAGGCCCCGGCGCTCATACTCGCTCATACTACCAACTTCCCGAATAATCACGGAATCAGAGGGCAGATTTGGAGAGATCTCGAGGAGTACATATACAGAGAGAAAACCCCCTCTATAACGTCTGGGGGGGCGACCCCCCCATCTTTGTTTACCGAATGCGTCTCTGGATTAGAGTGCGTCTAGTAGGCCTCCTACTTAGACGCTCG
Organism: Emiliania huxleyi CCMP1516; assembly: GCF_000372725.1. Lineage (NCBI taxonomy): Eukaryota > Haptophyta > Isochrysidales > Noelaerhabdaceae > Emiliania > Emiliania huxleyi. Next base: position 183,096 of record NW_005199274.1, on the reverse strand, counting down.
CTGTCCTCGGTATGCTCGAGCATCCTAACCGATGCGCGAGTCTATATTAGTTGCTCCGCGCATCCCGAATTGCTCGCGGCATCTCCGATTGGCGTTGCTGTCTCAAAAGACGCGCCGTGCATACTGTGAACAGCGCGTGTCTCAGAAGACGCGCGCATATTTTGAACAGCGTGTGGATCTCAAGAAATACACGCACGTATAAAAACAAAAAAGAAAACGAAAAGCCGGTGTGGCGAGCGCTGCGCGGCGGGCCGTGCCCCCGGCTGTGCGCCGCGGCTGCTGCGCTACTACTCGCACAGCCGCGGCGCGCCCACCCGAGCACTCGTGGGTGGGCGCCCTATAGCCTCTCCGCGCAACGTGCTGGGGCACGGACAGCGGCTCTCACGTGTGGCAACGGCAGCAGGCCCACCGCTGCACCGACTCACACTGAACAGCACGCACAGGACACAGTCACAGAACACTGCCCCTGACGCCACTCACGGCCACGGGCTACTCAGACTTGGACACAGGCACCTCGCTTAGCACTCCGTGCACGTGGCTGCCGGTTGCCGTCACCAGCGCCGCTTCCTGCCCAGATCAAACACCTGCGACGTGGCGGAGGCGATGAGCGGCCCGCGGTCGCCGTGAGAGCGCGCGTGGTGGGCGACGGCTCACCGATCGAGCGGAAGCGGTCACGCTGTGGGGGCGGCGGAAGCGGTCACGCTGTGGGGGCGGCGGCGAGGCGGGCAAGCCACCCGCAGATCCCCAGAAGGACGCCGTCGCGAGGTCGAGGGCGGGCGGCGGGGGCGGCGAGAGCGAGGCGCGAGGCGCGAGGCGGTGTTGGCGGCGGCGGTGGCGCGGGCGGCGGCGGTCACGGAGCGGGGGCGAGAGGGTGGTGGCGAGCAAGACACCCGTGCGCGCTGCGCGGTCGCCGTTCTGACTCACATGCCTGCGGACAGCGCCGACGGGTGGTGAGGAGGGCGGCGAGCCGGCGGGCACGGTGTGCGCGCGGTCGCCGCGCGCTGGTGGGCGACAGCTCACCGAGCGAGGAGCGAGGAGCAGGAGCAGGAGCGAGTCGGGATGCCCGGTCCCTCAAATCGCCAAGTCAAACAAGAAAACCGCGCCTTGCCGACTCTCGGAAGTACGCTGTCTTCCGTGTCTAGGCGCACGCCCACGCCCTCAGCCTCGAACTGGCCCCGCTACCTGCCGCGCAAACTGGTTGGTGGGGGGGGGAGGCGGCGTCGCCGTCGGATCGTCGTAAGCAGTGCATGCAACTTTGGTCTTTGCGCCCAGAGCTCGTGGCGCGAGCAGATGCATGCGCGGTGCTGAGAACCTGGTTCTCCAGGAGGGGCAGGCCGCGAGGAGAGACCTCACACGAGCACTCAAGGCAGGGCCCCCAGGGGGTGCCGAGAGATCACACCGCCTTTTCGTGCTCCCTGGCTCCCTGCTCCCCCCTCGGTGCCCGGTGCACCCGACACACGGTGTCTCCTGAGACGCTTCCCTGTCCAAGTATAGTAAAATGTGATCTAGTATGCAAGTGCCATCTCAGAACAGCTGTGCATCTATAGATGCTTGTGGCGTCTAAGATGGAACGCGTAACAAAAGACACGGCGCGGCTATCTCCAGGACAGCCATCGCATCCTAGAATGCCCTGTGTACCCGAGACACATGGTATCTTTGAGATGAAAAGTGCGTCCTAGAATGCGTTTTTGCATTCTAGGACGCATCGGTAAACAAAGATGGGGGGGTCGCCCCCCCAGACGTAAGTCTAACCATAAGAAACCCTCGTTACCGCCCTGATCGGTCGTACTGACCGCCGACAGATCACATGTTTAACGTTTAAACACCGTGTTAACGTTAGTCCACCATCCCTGTGGCAGCGTCGGCGGGCTTGATCATGGCAAACGCAAACTCTCGAGAGCGCAAACGGCAAACTCAAACAATCATCGATTCTTCGATCCACACATGTCACGTCCTGCAGCTCCCGCCGATCTCCCGCTAACAGATCTTACCCCCCCACCTGTAACCTCTCTTTAAGGTTCCCCATGCCAGTTTCGGGGGGCAAACCCTGCCCGGCCCCTAGAGCCCCAGGTAAGGCCCAGGTGTGGCCTAGGGCATCAGAAGGGACCATTAGGAGTCCACAGTCTGAGCCATATAGAGCCCATGTCTTTGCCCCCGAAGGTCGCGTTCAAATGCCCGGAACGGACGTTACAGTGGTGTCCGGCTGGCGCGATCACCGAGCTGTGACGCTCAGCGAGGGAAGCCGGTTGAGGTACTGGTTTCTTTGTGTCGGGCGAGGGAGTTTTGTTGTAAAATTCTTTGCCCAGGCCTGGCCTACGGCCCATGCTGGACCAGCTGAGCAAGGTTTGGGGTGAATCATACATTGGGATCATCAGATATTCTGACGGATGACCGAAATCACCCGTTTTTTGAAAAAGGGAAATTTGTACCTATGCCGTAAAAGTTGCGCAAGATTTCTTTTCATGCCCGGGGTGGCTTACTTTCCCTCCTCCCGCCCCACTCGCAGGGCCCCCCGTACAAGTGGTGTGCTTTTGTCTCGCTTCGAGAGCTGTCCGAGGTGCCGGTCCTATCCTCCAGAAGCTATTCAGAGGCCGAGGAGCTGGCTCAACACCTTGCACACGCTTTGCCGGCGGCCGCCTACTCTCTTGGCGCGCAAGACGGTTAGTTAGAGTCAGATCTTGGCGGCTGTCCCAAAACGGCTCGTGACCGCTGTCGCTGCCGGTGGTGGGGAGGCCGACTCCATCGGGTGAGGTGCGCTTGACGCAGGTGCCCTCTGTCGGCAGGAGTGCCGCTGCATCATCGACATCGTGCTTGTAGCAGAGAAGGAAACCCACGATGAAGGCTACGAGGTAGATGGCGTTGACTACGAACGGGTACTTGACGCCTATCGCAGCGAGTGCAGGTGGCCCACGGCGCGCGCAGGGACGCAGGGATTGAGAGCAGCGCATGATTGCCGGGCTCAATCTCTGTGACGACAAACGCCAGGATGTAGCCAAGAAAGACGGGCACCAGGAAGAACCAGAAGACGATGGCGTAGATCTCCTTCGAGACCGGGACCCCAAACCTTGGCGCGACGCCCAGCGTGACGAACATTGCACTCGTCCCAAACCACATCGCCTCGACGAAACGCAGGAATAAGACAGCGCCAGTTCCGCACGGAGGGTGGGCAAGCTGTTCGCCGAGCAGGTTGTAGCCCATGATTGCGAGCGTCGAGTCACAGTCGCCTGCCACGTAGCCGAAGAGCAGGAAGAACGAGAAGATGCCCATGCCAACAAAGTAAAGGCTGAGCGGCTTCAGCCGAGCAGCTGCCATTTGACAAGCACGCATTGTCCGCAATTACCAGTGTGTTGTTGAGCACTTGAGCACTGGATAGGGCCGATTCCGCGTGGTACGGGACCCCTCGATCGTCTCGCCCTCCCTCACTGGTGTGTTCATCGGGGGGGGGGTCATAACAAACACGGTACAGGATCGAGGTGCACGCTGCCGAGGCAGTGTCGTCCCCCCTCTCCCCGACGGCGATGGCGGTGTGACCGATCGAGCTACAAGAGGAACTTGTTCAGCAGGATCCGGGTGGGCGGAGCAGTACCTCACTTCCTCAATGGGTGAGCCTCAGAACCCCAGCCGTCAACCCGTCACCCCTCGGCACGTGTGGGTTCGAACCACCGCCGGGATGGAAGCTTCCTGCTTCCATCTGAGAGTCACAGCGCCGCATCACCTGTTGTGCAAGAGGGGAGGGGGCTCTGACGGAGTGTGAGGCGGGAGAGGGCAGGGAATGGGCGCGGGGGAGGGGGGGGGGGGGGGGGGCTCAGCCGTGCAAAAAGCATCAATTAATAATAGTAAGGAAGACATATTGCCCGGCCGTTCAAGAAGTCCGTCTCGATTTTCGTGTTTTCCCCACAGACCACTCGGGCAACTTTTACGAAAGGCAAAGTTTTACTTGACCACTCGGGCAGATTCGATTGCATTTTACCACTCGGGCAAACTCGATGAAACGGACGGAAAAACGCGTTTGCGACGGCTCGCCGGAGAGCATGCATGGAGCGGCCGATGCGCCGCCGCAGCGCACCGATGGAGCCTGCGTCGCGGCTCAATCCACTGACGCCGCAGCACTGCGACACACTCTCCAAGCGCGGCCTCTGGCGGTGCGATTGCACAGAGAGCGAGCAATAGGCGCCAAAAGCACAGATCTGTGTGCAGTGGATCTCCAGGTCGGTCGCGCCCAGCGAGAGGACAACCACGGGCCTCGGATGCTCGCCCGGACGCGAGCCCACCGTGCGAGTTGCGGACCCGGAGGCGGCCGGCCCAGCTCACCCCCAGAGAGGCATGCCCAGGGTCAGGCATAAAAGGGGGGGTGTTTTCCGTCCGTCCATTCGGATTTTTTGTGTGTTGTTATTTTTTGTTGGTGAATGCGCCAGCTCTCGGTTTTCTTTCTTTTCGTGCAGGTCCAATGAGCACAAAATCACGCCATTTAAACACTCGACTCCTTCTTTTTAAAATCCGCCTCAGTTGGTGGCCCTAAAGAAAGAAAGAAAGAAAACACACAACCCAAGGGAGGGATGGGAGAACGGCACGCCGCCACCACACAGGGATTTTAAGGAGAGGAGTGTGGTGCGCTAGCCGTCGCCCACCCTGGGGAGTCTGCCTCTTCGTATCTCTTTTCGCAGTCTCTCGCCGCTTCTCGCTGCAACAGTTGGTGGCCCTGCTGCTCGCCGGCTACCTTATGCTTCTTTTTCCGTGTCGAGCCTGTGTGCTAATAAATAAATACAACGTACACGCCAAACGAGGGGTGGGAGAAGGACAGGGTCCCCACCTGCACGAGCAGGATCTTGTAAGGACGATCAGGGACACAGGGGAACGGGAGCGGGGAGCGCATCGCGACACGGAGGGGGGCTGGGCAGGGTTCACCCTCACGACAGGGTCCCAGGGATTCCTCTCTCGTATAGGACAGGTTGCACCCGGCGGCACGGGGGCAAGCGCGGGCCTCCTACTGGTTGCGCTCTCCTAGTTCTCCTGCTCCTGACAAGGGACAGCGACAGGCTCGCAGCACGGTGGACTCCCTATCCACTGGCGATCTCTCTCGACTAGCGACCTTCCTCCGACTTCTCACCGGCAGTCTCTTCTACCACAGGCAGACTGACACGTGGGTGGCAGTGGCGGTGATAGGAGTCTCCCACTCTGTGGGCCTCGCTAGAAGTGCGACCCCTGCGCGTGTCCTCGCCCTTGAAGGGGAAGGGGCTGTGTGTCTGTGCATGTGTACAACATGTGTGTGTGTGTGTGTGTGTGTGTGTGTGTGTGTGTGTGTGTGTGTGTGTGTGTGTGTGTGTGTGTGTGTGTGTGTGTGTGTGTGTGTGTGTGTGTGCTCGCTCGCTCGCTCTCGCGCGCCGCTTGCGCGATCGCGCGCGCGCGCTGCGCGAGCCGCCCTGCCCGCTGCGCTGCTAGGGTTGCGCTGCGGGAAGGGCTCGGCGGCCGTTCCTAGAGCTCCTCGTCGCTCCCCCCGTATAGCGAGGGCTCGTTGGACTCGAGGAGTGGGCCGCCGTCGTAGGAGCCTGTGTGCTGTGAGAGCGTTGTTTAAATTCTTTTCCGCGTGCCGCCTCGCATTGCAAAAGGCGCGCCTTTGGACGCGTCGAGAGAACGCCAAATGTCTTCGCCCAGCGGTCTCAGCCGGGTCACCGACCGTCCTAGTGGCCCTGGCCAGATGGACGGCATCACCAAGACCTCGCATTCGACTCTGACTCTGGGCGAGTCCAGCGGCGCCAGATCCGCTGCAGCGCACCCAAGCGCTCGCGTCTTTGCACCTGCCTTTGCGAGTCTCCTGCGCACGGAAAGCCGAACCGCAGAGTGGTGGGTTGTTCTCGCTGTGCAAGTCATCAGCGGCTTGGCGATTGTCAGTGTGCCTGCGAGCTACCCGCACTACACCCTCTCCTTCCTCCTCCCCGGGCCGGGGTTCGCTCTGCTCTGCGCCGCCCTGCTCGCCGCCACCGCTGGCGTGCTGCGGCTCCTCCAGCTGCGCGAGGCGCGCACGCCTGGCGTGCAGCGCTTCTGCTCCGACTCCACGCGGCGGGACGTGGGCAGCCGGATGATGAAGCGGGTGGCGGGGCGGCGGTCCAACAACAGCGCGCGGTCGTCGCCCGCCTCGTCGCCCGTGGCCCGCGTGCGCGGAGACGCCGCCTACCAGATCGCGAGGTTCGCTGGCGCCGGCGTCGCGCGGACGCGAGAGCTGCTCTTGGTCCAGGTGGCGGTGCTGGAGGCGGCCATCGCAGCGGACGGCGTCGAGGCGACCGCCGCGGCGCTGGCCGGGGACAACTCGAAGTTCGTGGAGCGCGTGGAGGTTGGCTCGGGCGGCGGCGGTGCGGCGGCGGTGCCGCCTGCGTCGTGCTTCGCGCTCGTCAGCTACCGACAGGCATGCACGCACACACACACACACGCACACACACACGCACACACACACACACACACACACACACACACACACACGCACACCGGCAGGTGTGTCGCGCGCGCCTGCTCTTGATAGGTGAGAGGGCGAGCCTCCCAGAGTGGGGTAGCCACGTATGGACCAGAGTGGGGTAGCCACTTATGCCGACTGAATCGCAGGCGTGCCGCGACGGCGACAGCTTGACGCTCTCGCCGGCGATGCTGCCGCGCATCGCTGCGGCCGCACGCAAGGCGGGCGTGCGGTACCTCTGGCTCGACGCGTGGTGCCACCGCTTTGAGGGCCAGCCGCCCCCGCAGAAAGGGTTGACGGATCAACCAACCCGTGTTTTGATCCTCCCTCGCGAGTGTGCAGGCGAGTACGAGCACTCTGCCTTCTGCTCGACCCTCACCGCGGTGACGAGCCTCGCGTCTGCGGTGCTGATGAGCCATGAGTAGTTTCAACTCGTCCATGATTCACCAGGTGACGAGTCTCGCGTCTGCGGTGCTCTGGCTGCCGATTGCGCGGCCAGGCGAGAACCTGTCGTACCCGTTCCGGCTCTGGTGCACCTTCGAGGCGGCCGTGGTCGCGCAGCGCGAGCTGCCGGTGTACGCGGTCGGCGAGCCCGCACGCCGCTTCGAGCGATGGCTGATGCAGGCGGGCGGCTTCGCGCCGGCGCTGCCGTGGGTGGCGCCGCCGCCTCGCGAGGTGCGATCTCTCGGCTATATCTCGGCTATATCTCGGCTACATCTCGGCTACATCTCTCGCGAGGTGCGATCTCTCGCCTACTTCAACAGCGTCATGTATGCGGGGATGCTGTTCGCGCCCTACCTCGCCCCCGCCATCTTCCTCGTCCTCGTGTCGGGCTCGATCGGCGACCTGCTCCCCGCCCTCGGCCGCGAGACGGCCCTCGCGCGCAACGCCTCCAAGGTCCTGCTCGCGATGAACGAGGGCATCTCGCGCGCGGCGCTCGCCGCTTCGGCCGAGCACGCTCGCGAGGAGCCGCCTCGCTGCCAGCGCAGTGCTCATCCGTTGCTCCTTCTCAATCAGGCCGAGCCCTCCCTCGAGGAGTCGCGCGGGCCATGCGGCGGGCGGGGCGGCAGCGGCGGGCGGGGCGGCAGCGGAGCTGGCAAGAGCGGTGGCGGCGGCAACCGCAGCAGCAGCGGCGGCGATGGCGGCGATGGCGGCGGCGGCGGCGACGACGGCGGCGTGGGCGCAGTCGGCAGCGGCGGGTGGCGCAGCGTTGTGTCGGCACTCTCGGCTGTACTCACGGCTGTGCGGCGGTGGAGGCAGCACTGGCAGCGATTGCGGCGGCGGCGGCGCGCTTGGCTGCGGCTGTTCTTCCTGCGCAAGCTGCAGCCGATGCTGGTCGAGTCGCTTCGCGCTGACCTCCCGTGGCTGCACTCTTTCGACGTGCGCGACGCCCTGGTGGTGCGCGAGGTGCTCGACGCGATGCTGGGGACGGACCGCTCGACGGACGGGTACCGGCGCGCCGAGGCTGCCCTCGCGCTCTCGTGCTACTTTGCGGCCTGGCTGCGCAACGAGCCAGGCGACGCGCCACGCGGGCGCTGCATCGTCGACTGGCTGCGCGACAAGGACCTCGAGCTGCCGACCTCGCGCCCGCTCCCCCTCGCCGAGCTCGAGCCGTACGGGTGGAGGATCGAGCGAGGAGGATCGCACGTCGTCTCTCTCCCGCTCGGGTGGGCCATCCTGCCGCCCCCGGAGAGGTCGCACGACGACCTGTCCAAAGAGGAGTGGGACCTGTCCGTGCCGCCGCTGCTCCACTCCAAGGCCAACCACGAGTCGCAGCGAGCCCGGCTCTGCACTCTCCCCGAACCGCCTCTGAACCGCCTCCGAACCTTCCCTTAGGACGCCGACACGTCGCACCAGCCGCGCGCGCAGAGGCTCTTCGCGTGCGTCGCGTACGGTTACTCCCCCCCCCCCCCCTTCCTCCTCATCAACCGCTTGAGAACCAACCATCGACCATCGACCATCGACCATGATCAACTAGGCTACTCCGCCCTCTTCCTCCTCATGAACCTCACACTCTTCGACGCGCTCATCCTCGGCGCGGCCCGCGACATGCCGCCGCCAGCCCTCCACAGCCTCCCCGCCCCAGTCCCGCCGCCCTCTTCTCCTCACAGGCGCGGTCCTCGACACGTCGCTGCCCGGTCTGCTCGAGCCGCTCGCCCGCGTCGCGCCGTACGCCCCTCCTCGGACCTGCCTTCTGTGTGAACTCAGGACTCATGGATCACGAATGAGTGTTCAGGTACGTCGTCCTCGGCCTTGCCATCTTCAGCGCCGTCGAGATTCCCGTCTCGCTCTCGCGCTACTTCACGCACACCTCGCCCTACGCCCCGCACACGCCCAACCTCGCCAGTTTCGTGTCGCCCGACGGGTGCGAGTCCTTGCAGCTCCTCCTCTCTGAGCAGTGATCCGCTCCTCAGTCACAGTGGCCGATGACTCATCAGGTACCACGTCCTGCAGCTCCTCTTCCTCGCACTCGCCTTCTCCATCGTCGCGGCGAGCGTCGCGGCGCTGGTCGAAGTCTTGCCTCATGCCACTTATTAGTCCGTAATCATTCATCAGGCCAGCGTCGCGGTGCTGGTTTGGTCGCTCGAGACGGCGCGGCTGGTGGCCAAGGTGAGACCCGCTCACCGCCTACCCCACAAGCACTCACCAATGCCCAGCCCCCCGCCTCCCCCCACTCACCCCCTCCGCCCCCCTCTCCGCCCCCCGGCCTGCGGCAGGGCCTCACCTTCGCCGAGTCGAGAGAGGCCTTCCCGTACCCGTGGTCGCACGTCTCGTCCCTTGACCACGCCGCCATCGACGCCGCGGACGAGCTGCTCGTCATCTCGGGACACGCCTTTGTCTTTTGCACCATGCTCTCGGGCGCGCTGCAGGTCGCGACGCAGACGGTGCACATGCTGTACCGCGGGCTGAGGGACGGCGCGCCACGCACGCTGACGCCCGCCGACGAGTCGGTCGTCTCGCTGCTGAGGCTGGTGCCGCGGACTGAGAGGAGGGGCGCGCAGGGCGGGCAGAGATGCCGGGTGGGGGAGGAGGTGGTGTAGTATGTGTGTGGCTGCACCGTGGCACGGTTCGGTAGTTCGGAGTACGTACAGTGCCTCTTGAGGCTAGTCTGTGAGCTCTCCCAAAGTACGTTCGCCCCGGTACCTGACTCACCGCCGCGCTCTCCCATGGGGGTGCGAGGTAAAACCACACGCTACCAGCGCTTGCATGGTCACATGTCATCGGCCCCGAGGTCAGATCCTTCTACTCTTTTGATGACAAGACTTGTCTACTCGCTGGCGCCGAGCAGGGCCCGGCGCACAACCCCTTGTGCAAGTCAGGGTTCACACCGCGTATGTGCTGCACCGACCACTATGCGAAATAGGGTCATCGCCACCCTGCTTTCGCGATCGCCACCTTGTTGTTGGCGTTGCGAGCGAGGTTCGCCAGCGCCCACGCGGCCGGCTCCTTCTGCCTGTCCGAGCCAGCGCGAGCCAGCGCCACCAGCGGCGCGATGCCGCCCGCCCTCGCGATCGCCACCTTGTTGTCGGCGTTGTTGTGAGCGAGGTTCCCCAGCGCCGCCGCGGCCCAATACTTCTGCCCGTCCGTGCCGCCGCGAGCCAGCGCCACCAGCGGCGCGATGCCGCCCGCATTCGCGATCGCCACCTGGTTGTCGGCGTTGTTGTGAGCGAGGATGAACAGCACCCTCGCGGCCACCTCCTTCTGTCCGTCGGTGCCGCCGCGAGCCAGCGCCACCAGCGGAGCGATGCCGCCCGCCCTCGCGATCGCCACCTCGTTGTCGGCGTTGTTGTGAGCGAGGTTCCCCAGCGCCGCCGCGGCATACTCCTTCTGCCCGCCCGTGCCGCCGCGAGCCAGCGCCACCAGCGGCGCGATGCCGCCCGCCTCCGCAATCGCCACCTGGTTGTCGTCGTTGGCAGCGAGGTTCGCCAGCGCCCCCGCGGCCTTCTCCTTCTGCCCGTCCGTGCCGCCGCGAGCCAACGCCACCAGCGGCGCGATGCCGCCCGCCCCCGCGATCGCCACCTTGTTGCCGCCGTTGGCAGCGAGGTTCCACAGCGCCGCCGCGGCCACCTCCTTCTGTCCGTCGGTGCCGCCGCGAGCCAGCGCCACCAGCGGAGCGATGCCGCCCGCCCTCGCGATCGCCACCTGGTTGTCGTCGTTGTTGTGAGCAAGGATCCGCAGCGCCGCCGCGGCATACTCCTTCTGCCCGCCCGTGCCGCCGCGAGCCAGCGCCACCAGCGGCGCGATGCCGCCCGCCTCCGCAATCGCCACCTGGTTGTCGGCGTTGCCAGCGAGGTTCCCCAGCGCCGCCGCGCGGAGAACCGCTCGCACGAGTCAGCCCAGAGGCGACCGATGGGCGGGAGAGGCCTCTGGCACAGACATACAGCTCGGGCCCGACAGACGGCGCGAGGGGGCGATCTCGCGCGGGTCCAACTTTGGCCTGTGTGAGGGCGTGAACAGGGGAAAAGCCCTGGTTTTCTTTTTTACTATGTAAAGGCAGGCTTCGCAGAGGGGAAATCTGTACTCTCTTCTGTACTTTGAGGACGGGTACTTACAATATATAAAGTAGCCCGCCGGCCAAAGTACAGCAGAGAGTACAAAAATAGATATGTAGGAAAGCCTGGGGAATCCACACCGCATCTTCGTCGCTCGTCACAGTTCTATCCTTCGTGAATAGCACGGACGCGCCGATTGAATAGCACGGATCTTGCTTGAGAGGCGCTGCGTGCGACGCTGCGCCTGCGCTCGGCCCTCGCTCCCTGCGCCTGTCTGTCAGCCTGGACACGCTCGCGGCGCTCGCGGCGCAGTCACTGCGGCTGGTCCGAGAGCGGGCGGCACGCGCGGCTCCACACACTGCCACTGCAAACTCTAGGCAGAGAGGAGCCAGTACTCCTCTGTTCAACGCATAGGCGATCGCAACTCGACCCCTGCCACCGCGCTGGCGCGTGCTGCCGCTCGTGTCTGCGCGACAGTTCCGATGAAACCGTGCTCCCCTCCCGTGACGGCCCGAGCCTCAACTCCAGGCTCAGCTGAGAGATACACTGCTACTGGTGGCTGAGCGTCGGGGGTGCCCTCTCAGCTATGTGTCTTGGTCCGTGAGGACAGTCTGCCAGCTCCCCTGGTCATGCGCTCGCCGTCTCGGCCGATCGGTCCCCGGCGGCCGTGTTTGTGTGTTGCTGCTGCGGCCTCGCAGTAGCCTTGCCGGGCTGCCCCCAGCGGAAGATGACTTCATTATTCACTTCAACAATGGCGATACGGCAGCCGCTACACGTGCATAGGTCATACGCAACACGTGGGCAGCCTCCCCCCCCCGTGAAAAGTCCATGAGTCGCCGTCAGGCCGTCGGACTGGGCGCCACGGGTGTGCAGCAGTGATTCCCGCAAGTCGCCTTGGTGCTCGCGATCGCCCTCGCCGCCCCTCATCTCGCCCCCGGGCCAAGCCTCCGGTGCCGTATCTATCCCACAGCCCCCAATTTGGACGCCCGAGGCTCGGCTGTGTCCAGGTGTGCATGAAAAACGAGAAAACAGGCCTTTTTGGGAAAGCCGACTTTGCCCCTTAACCCTGGTAGGTGGATTGTCCAAAATACGTCAGCCTCGCACGCCTAGCGCTAGGTCTGACACCCGACCGCCCCCCCCTCCCTAATATTAGCCGGTAGGAGCACATTTTGGCCGGCTAATGTTAGGGAGGGGAGGCCGAAAAACGCATACTTTTGTCCACCTACCAGGGTTAAGCGCCCACAGGCTATAATATTTTTGTGAGTTTTCACGACCCACACACCCAAGCATGGGTTGATTGAGGCAGGACGCCTCCGGTGTTCAAGGTTTGTCCAAGCATAATGGAGTCATCCCCGTCCGACGCTGCTGTGGCTTTCCAACGCGTGCTGAATAACCAGGACACCCTTTCCGACGTGCTCAACTTCCTGACCGCGAAGGAGCTCGCGCCCACGCGCCGTGTCTGCTGCGCCATGCTGCAGGTGGCCGACAGTCAGGTGCCGCATCGGCTGGCGCAGATACGGGCCAAACTGTCCGTGAAGACGTTGCCTGAGGCGAGCATGGCGCTACACGCGCTACATCTGGCCGAGGAGTACGCGAGGGGGAGCGAACTCCGCAACGCCATCTCCATGTACCTCGACCACATTCGCGTTGAGGCAGCGATGCGGGGCAAGCTCGACGAGTACCAGCCTCGCTGCGATGCTATCGAAGGTCAGTTTGAGCCGACAACGACGCGGGAGGAGTTTGAGCGCCTGCAGGCGGAGGCGATTGCGGTGGAGCGCGAGATCCACACGGACATGGTCCACGGCCTCGCCATTCTGACCCTCGGCCCCGGCCCCGGCACAAACGGCAATGAGGACTTGCACGCTCAGCCCCCAGGCGAGGGGGGCGGGGGATGCGTGATTGCGTGAGGCGCGTGCGACGTGGACTGCGCCGGGGATTGCCTAGTGACGCACCAATATGGGTGCTAGTATGAGTCCGACTGCAGTTGTAGCGCGCTCTTGCGCAGGGGCGGTTAGTCAACCGCTATACGTAAGGTACTGTGCTGTGTGAGGTGCACTCGCAACACGGTACAGACACGAGACAGCAAAGACAGAGTCGCGCAGGATGTAGGTAGTAGGGGTGTGCACGGACGGGATGCTTGCGCGGCGACCAGAAGAGCGCAGCTACATCCGCAGCCACCGCCCTCCCCGCCGTCCCGTGCGTGTGTTCGAAGTCCGGAACTTGCTCGCGCGCTCAGCTGGCGGCCAGCACGCCGGCCAGCTGCGCCGCCTCCTCGTCGGTGGCGGCCTGCCAGCGCGCGACGGAGCGCGCGAGCTCCTCGGGCGCCGGCGGCCTCTCGCACGCGGCGAGCGTGCGCCTGCGGAGATCGCCCGAGATGAGCCGAGCCTCTTGCACTCCCCCCACTCGGCGCAGCGCTCGCTCGATCTCGGTCGCGAGGCAAGTGGAGTGATCTCGGGCGTCTCGGGCAATCTCGGGCAATCTCGGGCAATCTCAGGCAGTATCGGGCGATCTCGGGCGATCTCGGGCGATCTCGGGCAATCTCGTGCCCAATCTCGGAGGCGAGGCAGTTGAGGAGTCGCTGCAGGCAACGCAACCGCGCGTGCGAGCAGCCGCTTAGTGCGGCGTCCGGCAGCTCGGCCGCCGCCGCCGCCACGGCGCAGAGGAGGAGCGACTTTGCGTCGTCGCTGTCTGGCGCGCCTACTCTTGCGCCATCTCGGCTCATCTCGGGCCATCTCGCTCCATCTCGGGCCCTCCGCATCAGTCTCGTCGCTGTCCGGCGCGCCAAGAAGCAGCTCCACCTCCCGTGATTGGCCTGCGCAGCCGCCGCCGCCGCCAAAGACCGACGCGCGCAGCGGAAGCGCCGGTACCGCGGCGGCACTGCCGCCGGCCCAGCCCCGCTCTCCACCTGCTGCGGTGCGTGACTCGTAATGACCGTGAGTACTACTACGCCCATGCCAAGACCCGCTCACCGCCCTCGACGCGCAGTGCGGAGCGAGGCAGCCCGATGGCAGCACAGAGCGCCTGCGATTCCTCAGCACTCACTCATTCCCAGCCGTCACTAGGCAGCCCGATGGCGGCATAGGGCGCCTCGAGCGAAGGGGCCGAGGCGGGCTGCAGCAATCTCGGGAGATCTCGGCTCATCTCGGCTCATCTCGGCGCCTCGAGCGAAGGGGCCGAGTCGGGCTGCAGTCGGGCCGTCAGCGCCGTCTCCCTCGCAGCCGGCCACGCGGCACTCACAGCTGGTTCGGCGGCGCCTACCCCTCCGAGACGACCCGAGATGGCCCGAGATGGCCCGAGATGGCCCGAGGCGAGGAGCAGCGGTGGATGTGCCGCCGCCGGCCGCGGCGAGAGTGCCCCGCGCCAGCGCCGCCGGGTCGATCTGCAGCCGAGTGAGCAGCCGGCGCCTGTTCACAGCAGTCGGCCTGTGAAGAGACGCGGCCCGAGAGCCCTTCGCTTGCTGGGCGGGTGAGCAGCCGGCGCCGCCACACCCACCCACCGGCGCCCGCGGGAGCGGCGGCGCGCGAAATGTCGGCGTGAGGCCCCCGGCTCGTCCAGCAGAGGAGGAGGCCGGCGTGCGAGGAGGCGAGCAGCGAGAGGAGGGGCGGCAGCGGCACCTGCGCGCAAGAGAGCGGTGACGCGAGAAGAGAAGAGGTGTGCGGACCAGGAGGAGGGGCGGCGGGTGCGGCACCGCCAGCAGCAGCTCCGCCGTCTCGTCGGGCAGCAGCTCCTAATCTCGAGACAATCTCGGGTCAATCTCGCGCGATCTCGGGGGCGCTCCGCCGTCGGGCAGCAGCTCCTCGATCACGCCGCACTGCGACACGCCAAGGTCCGCTGCGGCGTGCGCGAGGGCGGCGGTGACCAGCGCGGCCGCCTCCGTGCCTCTGTTGCGCACCTGCGTCGGGTTGGTGCACCGGGTGCCGGTGAGCCGCAGTACTGCGTGGTGTAGTGCACACCAGCTTGGTACACACGCCGCCGCCACCAGAGGCGAGAGATGGCGCACCCTGTGCGGCACGCACTGCCCCAGTGTGCCGAGGCCAAGAGTGCAGTGGAGAGCACAGGGGGGGGGCACGGCTGCAGAGACCGCCGAAGCCAGCCATGCGTGCGCTCTGGAAGGCTCGCTAGCGGGCTGCGCGCCGTCAGCTGCAGCTGCCACGCGCCTAGGGGGACGCGTGTCGTGGACGTGTGCTGGACGTGTGCTGGCCGTGTCGTGGACATGCATCCTCAGGGAGAGACGCGGCCGCGCGCCCGCGCTGAAGCGGTGCTGCAGGCCTGTAAGCACGAGAGGCGCCGCAGCCGCGCCCGTCTCCTGCCCGCCCTCCTCCGCCTCCGCGGCGGCGGCGGCGGCCTATGGACGTGTCTCGGACATGTCATGAGCGTCCTCGACATGTCCTCCTCGTCCGCGGCCGCGGCGGCCGCGGCGGCGGTGGCACGGGGCGGCGGGGGCGGCGCCTCCGCCTCGCCCACGGCTGACAGCCTCTCCGCCGCCGCCCACTCCGAGAGGAGAGGGGAGGGGGAGGCGTCAGCGGTGTCGATAGCGGCGGCAATGTCGGCGTGCTCCTCCTCCTCCTCCGCCGCCGCGGCGCCCCCTCCCCCCCTCCCTCCCCTCGCCTCGCCGCTTCGCCGATCTGTGGCGGAGGCGATCCGGCGCAGCGCGTGCGCGTACAGCAGCCCGTGCGCCCGCTGCGTCGCCAGGGCAGCCTCCACCGCCGCTCGGCCTAAGAGACAGAGACGGTCCGGGTGGAGGGCAGGAAAACTGGCGCGCCGCCACCCTTCTCCGCCGACCTGAGAAAGGAAAGCTGGCGATAGGCACACTGAATGCCGGGGTGGCGGCCGCCTCCACCGCCGCCGCGACCCGCGTCCGCGCGCCCGGCGAGAGCCGCGGCGATGGCGTCGGTGTGCTGCCAACGGCCCGCCGCCGACGGATCGGCCTGTTCACAGCGGGGTGCCGTGAAGAGACGCCGTTCACAGTGCCACCCGCCCGCCCCGTGCGAGTCGGCCTCCACCCGGGGCGCGTGGCCCGACGCCTCGACCCAGCAGCGCGCCTGTCCAGCCAGAGCCGAGCATCCATGACGGTGAATCGCTCCGCAGTCACGGACCTCGGCCCAAGCAGCGCGCCGCGCTCACGAGCACGCAGCCGCAGCCGCCACCGGCCAGCCCCCACGCCACCAGCTGCGCATGTCCGCACCGAAGCACATCGTCGGCAGCGAACGCGTCGGCGCCGGCAAGACGGCACACCTAATCACAGTCAGGGTTCCGGCTACTCGGTCTGACAATGACTCTCCCCTCGGCGCCTGCAAGACGGCACACCAGGCCGCCCGATGCGCCGAGGACGATCGCGCCCGGCTCTCCTCCCGCGGCAACACCCGCGCACCTGCGGGACATGTCTCGGACAAGTCAGGGGACGCGCCCTGGACTTGTCCTGGACTTGTCCTGGAGTGGCGCACCGCACGGCGAGAGACTCGTCGGCGGCGCACGTGAGCGAGAGTGGCTCGAGCCTACCGGACGCGTGGATGGTTGCACGTCGGGTCAGCATCAGTGATTGCGCGTGAGCGAGGCGGGCTCGAGCCGGCGCGGCTCTCCCGCGTCAGCCTAAAGTGCAGAGTCAGAGAAGGACTCAAGCAAGACGGGCTCGCGGCAGAGGAAGCCAGCCACCAACCCCTCGTCCGCCGGCAGCGAGGTGCTCCCGTCCGCGCCCTTGCCGAGGTCGAACACCGCCGCCGCCGCGCCCGCCGCGCCCGCGCCCGCGTCCGGAGCGTCCAGCGCTTGCTCGATCGCCGCCGCCGCCACCGAGAAGCGAAGCACCACCCCGCTGGCCGTGCCGAGCCACAGCCTTAAGCGCCACACGGAGCAGAGCGTCGCTGGACGAGGGACATCTTCTCGAGAGTGAGCCGGGGACGCTGTGGCTGCTGGAGCGGGAGACGACTCGCATCCAACAACTAACGACTCGCGTCTAGGAGGAGCAGCCTCAGTCCGACAACGCGCTGCTGCCCGCCACCGCCTAAGAGTCGCCCATGCTGCCGTCCATGCTGCCGCCCGGCACCGCCTCCACCGCCGCAGACGGCAGAGTCTGCGTCGCCTCCGCCGCCGCTCCACGACACGCGACGCGCCTGACAAAGAAGTATCCGCCGGTAGAAGCAAGGCTGTGCATGACCGCTCCGACAGCACGCGGCGCGCCTAGAAAAGAAATCAAGCTGGCACGCGAGCATGAGCGTGAGCGACTGCTCGAAAGCAGGCGGCGCGCCGTGGCGCAAGTGACCGCCTCGGCGGCGGCGCCTGTTCACACCTCGAGCCGTGAAGAGACGCCGCTCACAGCCGCGGCGGGCCACCCCTCGGCAGCGCCGCCCGCGAGGAGGGTCAGCACGCGCACGCACACGCCGCCCTCCCTGCCTCCCTCCCGCCCGACCTCCCTCCCTCCCTCCCTGCCGGCGCTGCCCGGAGGGTTGGCGCGGAGCTGCAGCAGCTGCAGCCGGGGCGGCGCGGCGGCGGGGCCGCGGCGCAGGCAGAGGAGAGAGGGCGCTTCGAGCGGTAGGCTGCCTAGGACCAGGTTCCGAGGAAGGTTCGTGGAGGGCTCCAGCAGGAGGCAAGGACGGGGCGAGCGGCAGGCTGCAGAGGAGGGCGTCATGCTCTCCCCACGAGAGGAGCTCGGGGGCATACCCAGCCGCCGCCCCTCCGCTCCCCGACCCGGGCGCGACGACGCCGCAGGCCGGCAGCCACGACAGAGAGCCTACGGGACATGTCCCGGACACGTCGCGGACGCGTCTCGGTAGGCAGAGGCCGCGAGCGACGACAGAGATGGCCGAAGGAGGAGGGGGGAGAGGGGCCATCGCCGTGGCCGTGGCCGTGGCCGTTGCAGTCTCCTGTTGCGTCGCCGCCTCCGCCGCCATCGCCACCGACAGGACCGCCATCGCCGCCGCCAGGACCGCCGCCGCCGCCGCCGCCGCCGCCGCAGACCGCGACACAGAGGATGGGTCCATCGAGGAGGAGGAGGCTCTCCTCTCGCTCTGGCGACGGAGGGCCGCTCGCGGCGGCGGCGGCTCCACGCCCGACGACGCTCGGAGACGCCGCCGCCTCCGCCCACGGCGCAGTCTCTCGAAAGTTGACGAGCCGGCGCGCCCGTACGTCGAGGATCGCGACGCCGTACCGGCGGCAGGGACCCTCGGCCCGAAAGCACAGCGTGGGAAGCCTGAGCCCGAAGCCTAGACACGCGGTGAGCAGGCGCATCCGTCAATTTGTGAGCGTGGAAGCTGTGCCGCATGCGAGTGGGCGCGAGTACCGTGGTGCAGCACCGTCGCCGCCGCCTCAAAGCGCCAGCCAGCTGCCGGAGGCGGCAGCGTGAACTCGGAGTGGGAGAGGCTGTCGGAGGCGACGGCGTGCTGCGCGACACGAATGTGGACGCCGCCGTCTTCCGACGATGTGATGAGGAGACCACCGAGGGCGAAGGGCAATCCACCACCGTCGACCATATGGCGCGAGCGAAAAGAATTTACGCAGTCGAGAAGAAACGTTCGCGATCATCTGTCCCGCGTCCACCCATACCGCGTTGGTGTCCAGTCCGAGCCTGACTGTTGTTCATCTTTCTACATACATACATAAAGGCGTGCCGTCCTCCCATCCCTCCCTTGCATTGTGTGTTTTCTTTCTTTCTTTTTAGGGTGGAGTTATTTGTTGAGAAGTGACCCGAGCCGCCGGGTGCCCCGCAGCGGCCTCGCTGGGCCAGGAGACCGGCCCGTGAGTGCTCCGCAGCAGCCTTGCTGGGCCAGAAGATCGGCCCGCGAGGTGGGGTGCTAGTATGAGACCGACCGATCCGTCGCAGTTCTCTTGCTCCAAGCGCTTGCGCTTCGGTCGGCAGTTAGTGGTGCACTAACCTCCGAGAAATCCATCGGGTCACTCCTCGTTGGGGAGAGAGAGAGATTTTCAATACCAAACAACTCTAACATGTTGTCTCGTTGGCGAGGGCAGGATGGTGAAGTGGCAGATCCACCTGGACCTCCAGTGTCCGCACTGCAAGAGGGTCCTCGAGACCTCGACCAGCTCGACGACCTCAAGCAAGGCTGCCTTTTGGGGACGAGTACGAGATCTCGGTCGTGCTGACCGCGCTGCCCTTTCATCACAACGCCTTCTAGTTCTACGCCATGGGCCCCATGCAGGGCGCCTGTAGCCGTTGAGTCCCTGGCTGGCATTTGGCCGGCGGGCCGGCGGCCGGCCGGCGCGACTCGTCGCGCCATCGACCTCTTCGCTCCGAGAGAACATGCATGGGTGGCGTTCCGAGCGTGTTCAACACGCTTTTACCCAACCATTAACAACACATAGGCGACACTTGACACGCGACCGCCGAAATTCGCACAATGTCTAGTCCGAGCATTGTGATCCCTGGGCGAGGGTGGTGGCGTCCCCGTCGGGTACGTCATGCGGCTCTACCCTCTAGGCGAGTTCATCGCGGGCCACTGCCACACCAGCGCGCAGCGGCGCGATGCCGCCCTCCCTCGCGATCGCCGCCTTGTTGGCATCGTTGACGGCGAGGACCGCCAGCGCCCCCGCGGCATTCTCCTTCTGCGCCTCCGTGCCGTCGCGAGCCAGCGCCACGAGCGGAGCAATGCCGCCCGCCTCCGCGATCGCCACCTTGTTGGCGTCGTTGGCAGCGAGGTTGCGCAGCGCCCCCGCGGCATTCTCCTTCTGCGCCTCCGTGCCGTCGCGAGCCAGCGCCACCAGCGGCGCAATGCCGCCCGCCTCCGCGATAGCCAGCCTGTTGGCGTTGTTGGCAGCGATGTTGAGCAGCGCCGCCGCGCCCCACTCCTTCTGCGCCTCCGTGCCGTCGCGAGCCAGCGCCACCAGCGGCGCGATGCCGCCCGCCTACGCGATAGCCAGCTCGTTGGCGTCGTTGGCGGCGAGCACCGCCAACTCCGCCGCCTCCGCCGCGGCCTCCTCCTTCTGCGCCTCCGTGCCGTCGCGAGCCAGCGCCACCAGCGGCGCAATGCCCGCCTCTGCGATCGCCACCAGAGCAGAGCTGCTGTCGTCGACGAGAATGGGCGTCAGGCGGGGCTCCGGCGTCGGCTCGACGAGGGGCGACATCGAGCGCCTCACCACCTCCGGCTGCTCCGCACACTCGCGCTCTTCGGTCATGTCGGCTCGCCCCGCCGCGCCGCGTGCCCCGCGACCCTCCTTCCCATCTTCCGGCCGCCCCTCCTCGGGTGGGGGGCTTTCGTCGGTGGCGGCCTCAATCTGGGCAAGCTCCCTGGAGAGCGCCGCAATCTTCTCCCTGAGCGTGGCCTCCTCAATCTTCTCCCTGAGCGTGGCCTCCTCAATCTTCTCCTTGAGCGTGGCCTCCTGCGCCCTCTTCGCGTTTCGCGCGAGGTCGAACAGCAACATAGAGGAGTCGTTTGAGTGCTCGGTCACCACGGCGGTGCCGCCATCGTCCGCCATCCGCTGGAAGCGCGTCTCTCTACCACGCTGGAAGCCCCTCTTGGCCACCCAAGCCACTGCCACCACCAACGCCGCCCCACACATAAAGGGCACGGCGGCGGCGCCACTCAGCATGCCTACGTCCCAAAGAGAGGACAGCAGCGACGGCGGCGGTGGAGACGGAGGCGGCGGTGAGGGCGGCGGTGAGGGCGGCGGCGGCGAGGGAGGCGCGGGCGGGCCCGGTGACGGTGACGGTGACGGTGGCGGGGGCAGAGGCGGTGACGGTGACGGTGGCGGGGGCAGAGGCGGTGACGGTGGCGGTGGCGGTGGCGGTGACGGAGCAGAGGGCGGCGGCGGTGACGGTGGCGGTGGCGGTGGCGGCGACGGAGCAGAGGGCGGCGGCGGCGGCAGAGGCGAAGGCGGCGGCAGGGGAGGAGAGAGGATGACGACACAGCCCACCTCGAACGGCGAGCGGCACGGCGCGCGCCGCTCCTGTATGCTGTTCGCGCAGCAGAGCTGCGGGTAGGCAACGGCGCCCGGGTGAGGGCACGCGTCGCACCCGCCGCAGCTCACGGCGCAGCACGCGCCGCCGCCGCCGCTGACGATGCCGCACGCGCACGAGGGCGCGTCCTCGCGCCTGCCCGCGTCGCACTGCGCCTTGCCAAAGGCGAGAGTGCCTGCCATGTGTGCGAGCGACTTGCGGGCGAAGCTCGTGTAGCTGGGGCTGTGGGGCGGGCCGGCGGGGGGCGGCGGCGGCAAGGGCGGCGGGGACGGGGGCGGCGGAGGGGAGGGCGGCGGAGGGGGGAGCGGCGGAGGCGAGGGCGGCGGAGGGGGGAGCGGCGGAGGCGAGGGCGGCGAGAGTGGTGGAGGCGAGGGTGGTTCCGGCACAGCGCAGCAGCCGCGGCATTGTGGGCAGGTGTCGTTGGCCCAGAGGTCGAGGAAGAAGGGCTCGCTGCATGAGATGGCGCTCCAGGACGCGCATTGACGATTGAAGCACATCTCGGTGCCGATGGCGGCGCACTCTGGCGTCGGCCTGCCACGGAACGGCGGCCGGTGAGGCGGCGCAGGCGGCGTAGGCGGAGACAGCGGAGGCAGCGGACGCGGCAGAAGCGGTTGAGGCGTTGGGCTTGCTGGCGGAGGCCGCGGAGGGGGCGGGGCGTGTGGCGGCGAGGGCTGCAACGGGCTTGGCGGCGGCGGCGGAGAGGGCTCAGGCGGGAATGGCGTGGGTGGCGGCGGTGGAGGCGGCTGCAAGGGCGGCGGCGGCGGTGGAGGCGGCGAGGGAGGCGGGGGCACCGGTGGCGGGAAAGGCTCGGGAGCCAAAGGCACTGGCGGGGGCGGAGGCGAGGGCTCGGGCGAGGAGAACGGTGGACGTGATGGTGTCGGCGGCGAGGGTGGTTGCGAGGGCGACGGAGGCGGTGGCCGCGGAGAGGGTGGTTGCGAGGGCGACGGAGGCGGTGGCCGCGGAGGAGCGGAAGGAGCTGGAGGCGCTGACGGGTGTGGTGGCGCGGGCGGCGCGGGCGGCGCCGGAGGAGAGAAGGGAGACAACGGCGGCAGCGCCGGTCTCCACTCGCTCACCGCGGAGATCACCGCCCGCCAGTTGTTGGGGTTGGTGTACGCCATTCAGTCGACGGAAGCCAGCTCGTCAGCGGCTGGTGTGCACTGGTGTGCACTGGTGTGTGCGGGGTAGGTGTGTTCCTTTGATCGTCGTTTGTTCACTGAGAGACGCCGTTCACATAAACGCACAACCCCGTTCACATAAACGCACAACCGGGCCCCGAAATCGCACAGTGACAGTCAGACATGCAACACGCCTCAGATAGGTTGATAAGAACGACCTTGTGATTGAGAAGGAAAACCTCCCATGCATCGCGCTGCGCGCTGGTCTCTGAGAGGTTACACAGTGATAGTCAGACACGCAACACGGGGTCCCGCGAGCGCAACGCCGACTCGGAGGCCGCGCATGCCCGCACCACGGTCAGGCGCGCAGCCATGTACGAGCAAGTCGGCACTCCAACGTCCAAGTGCTCCAAGTGCACCCGTGACCGCGCCCGCGCTGCGGCGGTGGGCCGGTTCGCGCCATGCGCGAGTGTCTTGTGAGCGTGTGTGCCTGTGTGTCGCTCACGCGTGCCGGCCGCACGTCACCACCACTCCTCCTGGAAGTCGGGCGCGGCGCGGTCAAAGGGCTCGAGCCCGTGAATGCCGTGCTCCTCGCGGTGCGACGTGGATCGCGAGAAGTCGTGCCGCCGGCGGTAGTTGCCCCAGCCCGAGTAGCCGTACTTGTCGTACTGTGGCGAGATGCGGCCGGAGGTCCGCGGCGCTCCCGCCTCCTCAGCCTCCTGCTGCCGCTGCGCCCACTCGTAGTACGGCTCGAAGTCCTTCTTCGGCGGCGGGAAGTGGGTCGCACTGCAGCCGGGCGGCAGCCGGTTGTTGAGCGCGGCCGCCTCGCGCTTGCTCAGGTCGGTGCCCGTGAGCTCGAGTGTGCGCAGCCCGGGAGCGAGCGCGACGAGCGTCGGCAGCGCGGCGGCGTGCGGATGGGCGAGCGCGTAGCCGTCGTCGCGGCCGCCCTCGAGCACTAGCTCGCGCAGCGGGCAGCCGCGCAGCGCGTGGAGGCACGCCGCCGGAAGGTCGCAAGACCCGGAGACAACGAGGGTGCGGAGGGTGCGCCGCGCGCCCAGCCGCTCAAAGAAGGCGGGTGGCGGCCTGCTGGAGCCGCGGGCGTAGTCGACGTGCGTGAGGCGCAGCGTGCGCAGGTCGGGCGGCGGCGTGTCGAGGCGGGCGAGCTCGTCACCTCCCCAGTCGATGTCCAACTCGCGCAACGAGATACAGCCGCTGATGGCCGCCCAGCCCTCCTCGGACAGGTGAGCGGCGGCGTGGACGAGCCGCAGCCTTCGCAGCGTGGGCGGGAGCGGCGGCAGCGTGGTGGGCGGGAGCGGCGGCCCGTCGGACAAGACGCAGCTGCGCATCGGCGAGGTCAGCGTGAGGTCCGTCACGTCCTGCGGCACGACGGCGGCTGCCGCGCCCGCCTGCGGAGGCCACGGCAGCTTCAGCGCGACGCGAGGAGCCGCCGACGCCGCCTCGGCACGCTCCTCGTCCGCCTCCTCGCGCAGTTTAGCTTGGAGCTCGTCGGCCGCCTTGCGCCGCTTCCTGTGCTCGGCCCAGTGCTCGCGCACCGCGCTGCCGCTGCGCCCCGTGCCCAGCCTCGAGGCCACATCCTCCCACACCACACCCTCGCCGAGCGCGTGCACGAGCTGCTGCAGCTGCGCCTCCTCGGCCGCCTTCCACGCCCCGCAGAACTTGCGCTCGGTCGCCTTCTGGCAGGGCACCGCCGCCTTGCGCTTCTTCCCGCCCGCCGCAGGCACGTGGCCTACTCCTCCGTCTTCTCCGTCCTCACGCTTGATCGCGGATGGGGCGGGTCGCGGCGCGCCGCCGAGCGCTTGCACCTGCGCCTCCGCCGAGATGACAACACTGACCCAGTAGCACGTTCCCTGCCGCGTCTGCTTGTGCGCTCGCTTCTCGGCCTCGGTCGCGGCCCGACGCGTGGCCTTACACCCAGGGTGGGTTCGCACCCACCGGCTGAAGTCCGTCCAGGACGCTGACGTAAGATGCACAGACGGTAACAGCAGGTCTGACACCAGAGCTGCCTCGCCTTGGATCACTGTGTCCGTGAGCGCGGCAGTGAACGAGGCGCGCGCGGCGTCCTCGCGGCGCTCCGCCGCACCCGACTTCCTGGCGTAGCGACCGAAGCGGCCGCTCCCGCCATCGTTGTCGTCGAAGCCGAGGCCGAGGCCGCCGAGGCCGCCGAGGCCGCCGAGGCCGAACATCATCGCAGCTTTCTTTTTCGCAAATCCGTTCCAGACTGATTCCGTTCCAGGATTCCGTTCTTCAACAAATTGGAAGAATTCTGATTTCCCCTTCCTTTTTCCGACCTTCATCGCGGGCTGGCGACGGCCGACGACATCGTCGTCGGCCTCTCCGACGGCGTGTCGGGTGCTTTTGGCGGGAAGGCGATGGGCAAGGTCATGGGCTACTCGAAAGACGACCGACGCGCGAGGGCATCCCACATCCTGCTGTCCTTCGATGCCTACCCGGAAGGGAGCTCGCCCGACTCCGAGGCGATGGCGAACGGGCTAAAGGCAAAGATCGAAGGCGGCGACTTCACGTTTGAGTTTGCGGCGGAGAAGTTCTCCGCAGTCTGCCGAGCGCGGTGGCGACCTGGGCGAGTTCAAGCGCGGCGCCATGGTGCCGGCGTTCGACGAGGCCGTCTTCAAGCAAGGTCGTGGAGGACGAGCCGCTCGGCACGATCTTAGGCCCGGTCAAGACGCAGTTCGGCCATCACTTGATCAAGGTGGTGCAGCGGGGAGAGTCATGAGGCGGGTGTCGCGGGACCGGCCGAGCGCTTGGATTGCATTCGGAGCAGGAGAGCAGTCGTGGCTTTGTTTGGATGCACACACGCCTCACAGTGGTGCGGCGCGCGTTGAGAAGGCGGTGCGCTAGCCGGCGGCTCTCGCGGCAAGTTCCAACCTTTCGCTCATCGCCCGCTCTGCGGCATGCTCAACCCTACAGTAGCTCCCCCACGGCATGTTTTGTACCGCCGGCGCGCTTCACATGTCAGAGTGAGAGAGATAACATGATCTCTACCCCGTACCCATAACTCTGTACAGTCATTCAGTACGCTGTCTTGTGTGTGTGACGACTGACGAGCGGTGAGGACGGCGAATTCGGATTGACTCCTCACATAACAAAATCGTGGCTGCTTTAACTCACGCGCCGTGTACGGCTCTATAGCGGATGACGGCCGTACTGCCTCGACGTGGCGCGTGCGGCATGCTACGCGTAGGCCGCCCTGCTCTGGCACAGGCTGAAGGGGCACGGCACGGCATGGGCAGCTCCAGCGGTGTGCGGTGTGCGGGGTAGTGAGTTTCTGAGTTACTGACTATATTCTCTCTGATACGAAACCAGCACGACGACACACACCAGTCCGCATCGGTTGCCACTCTCCCCGTGGGGGGTGCCCCAAGCAGCGTGCTGCAGTTGTAGCGCGACCGATCCGTTGTCGGCGCCACGAGCGACAAACTACCACTGCTACTATGACTGCCAACTGTGCTACGGAACCAGCCCCTCGCCACCACCACCACCGCTCCCTCCATCTCTGCCGCCGCCTTCTCTGCCACCATCGTCACCACCATTGCCGCCACCACAACCGCCACCGTCACCGCCGCCATCACCGCCACCATCGCCACCACCATCGCCACCACCACAACCGCCACCGTCGCCACCCCCACCCTCATCGCCGCCGCCCTCGCCGCCCCCACCCACGACACCTCCCTCTCCGCCTCCACCTTTGCCGCCTCCGCCCTCGCCGCCAACCTCGCCGCCACCGGCATTGCCACCTCCAGCCTCACCCTCAATTTGCGATGAGAGTGCGCTCAGCAGCGGCTACCAGGAGAGCCTTGGACCATGTTCCACGCTGGGTGATGATTGCGTTGGAGGGGGGCAGGCTCGCCAGCCTTATGAGTGGACCGAGGGGGGGTTCCGGATCACGATGACACAGAAGCACGACGTGACGTTTGCTGACGCCGGTGGCCAGACGTACCTGTGCAGCGTGCGGGCATTTGGCCCGTGGGGGGTGCCCCAAGCAGCGTGCTGCAGTTGTAGCGCGGCCGATCCGTTGTCGGCGATGGCTTTGCTCGCCCCTCGACCGCAGCCCTATGCGCATGCTCGCAAACCTCCGCAACGTCTCACGCGCGTCGTCCGTGTCGGCACACTTTCGGCGGCACGCCTCCACCGGCACTCGGAAGCACAAGATCGTCGTCGTCGGCGGTGGGGCAGGAGGTCTCTCCAGCGCCGCAATGCTCCTCCGGAAGGGCGGTCTGTCGGCAGACGTTGCTGTGGTGGAGCCGTCCAGCAGCCATTTTTACCAGCCTTTGTGGACGCTTGTCGGAGGTCCGCAACACGTTACCTGCCCAAGGGCCTGGCTAGCACCGTCCAGACGGTCTCTAGCAGTCGCCGCTGCACCCACGCATTCTGCTCCCCTTGGCCTGCCGAACGCTTCAGAGTCCAACACGGCCTTGCCTCACGCCTGCCCACTCGGCGTGGCCTGACGCCTGACGCCTGCCTGACGCCTGCCCGGCCCGGTCCCAGGCGGCATCAAAGAGGCGGAGGAGTCTCGCCGGGACATGGCCAGCGTCATGCCGAAGGATGCGACATGGATCCAATCGGCCGCAAAGACTATCGGTAGACTTGCACCGCCGCAATCATCTTTGTCGCCCCTGCACTGCTGAGATGTTGCGCATTCACAGCCCCCCCCCCCCCCCCCTGTCCGCAGATCCCGACGAGCAGGCCGTCATCCTCGAGTCCGGCGACAAGGTCTTCTACGACTACCTGCTCGTGGCCGCCGGCATCAAGGTGAACTTTGACTCGATCGCAGGCCTCAAGGAGACCATCGGCAAGAACGGTGTCTCTTCGATCTACGACTTCAACTACTGCACCGATGCGTGGAAGGATGTGGAGGCGCTCAAGAGCGGCACGGCTCTCTTCACGATGCCGAGCACCGCAGTGAAGTGCGGCGGCGCGCCACAGAAGATCATGTGGGTGGCGGAGGACTACTGGCGCCACCAAGCAAAGGTGCGCGACAACATCCACATCGAGTTCATGGCGGGCACCGGCGCTATCTTTGCGGTGCCAAAGTATGCGGCAGCGCTCGAGGGCATCCGAAAGGAGCGCGGCGTCGAGACGTCCTTCAAGCACGAGCTAATCAAGGTGGACGGGCCGAACAAGGTTACCTGGCGCGCCCTCAAGACAGACGCGTGAGCCTTCCCTGAATACCCTCACCTGTGAACATAGGTGGCCACCTTCCAGACGGACGAGGGCCCGGTCGAGCGCAGCTACGACCTGCTGCACGTAGTTCCCCTCATGGGTGCGCACGACTGGATCAAGGGGTCGAAGATTGCCGACCCCGACACTGGGTGTGCGTCCACAGACGCGTCCGCGCGCCACCCACATTCCAATCCCCGCCCGGCTTGGCCCTGCAGGTACGTGACCGTCGACAAGGACACGCTGCAGCACACCGCCTACCCAAACGTCTTTGCGATCGGCGACTGCTCCAACACGCCCAACTCCAAGACGGCCGCCGCCGTGACCGCACAGGCGTGCCGCGATCTAGGATACAAATTCAATGATCCACGCTGACGGGGTCATTCCAATCGCTAGGCGCCCGTTGTGGTGCACAATATGCGCCGTGTGATGGCGGGGAAGGCGCCCAATGCGACCTACGACGGGTATGCATCGTGCCCCATCGTGACGGGTCGGGGCAAGCTGATCCTTGCCGAGTTCAAGTACGGGAACGAGCTCGCCGAGTCGCAGAGCTGGTGAAATATAGCCGAGGTGGTGGAGGAGAGGGAGAGTGGGAGTCGGCGTCGTGTCAGTCGTGAGCTTCTGCGGCCGTAGGTACCTGGACCAGGGCAAGGAACAGCTCCCCTTCTTCTACTTGAAGAAGTACGTGTTTCCGTTCGCCTACTGGCGCGGCTCGCACACCCCATGCAGAGACGTTCCCTCTCATGCCTTGAGCCCCACTCTATGCCTACAGGAACTTTATGCTGCCCGGCCGCTGGTATGGCACGCGCACCATTTTCGAGCCCTCCTTCCCCGACCCCGCCTGAGAGGCTGTTACAAATGGTGAGCTGGGGGACACAGCGTACTGTTGAGTGCATGTACGGAGGTGGGTGCTGTGAGAGGAGAGAAAGCAATTCGCGCGGTTTTGCAAGCAGCGCCCGGCGATGTAATTGGCGCGTAAACTTCTTTTTGTCGCTTCCGACTGGTTTTTCACGTGCGCAAGTTTGGGCTGCTCGGGTGCGCTCTTCGCTGCCAAGTCGCCGGTTACTGATGCCCATCTCCGCCATCCCCAGCTCTCACACCGGTGCCGCGTTTTGGGTCCGTCTGCCATCGCCGTGCGACGCGGCCCCTGTAGTTTTGCACCGAACAGCTCAGCCGGCGCGGCCCCAGCCCGCTGCCATCGTGGCTCGGGCACGGCAGTCGATCCGTCACACCACATGCCCATTCCTGCGCAGGCGATGGGACTGAAGAAGCCAAGGCGGGGCGGAGCGCCGGGCACGCCGCTGCCGCTCAAGGTGCTGGCGGGCGGTGCAGCCACGCTGCTCTGCACCGCCGCGCTAGCCTTCCTCGCGATGCCATCGTCGGTGCAGCCGCCGCCGCCACAGGTGCGGGCGGCGCAGTCCTCCCTGCACGCGCTGAGCGCGCGCCGCATCGACGGCTCGCCGCTCGACCTCGCCACGCTTTCGGGCAAGGCGCGAGCAACACAGCACATCAGCACACACCAATACACGCACACACGTGGAGAGCCCCCCTCCCCTCACCTGCCCCCCGGGCAGGCGGTCCTGATGGTCAACGTTGCCTCGAGCTGAGGGTCGACAGACAGCGCGTATCCTGCGAAGGGATTCTTCTTCTTCTGACTGGCGGTTCGCTATATAGGTCGACGGGGAGCGCGTACGCGCAGCTCAAGCGGTGGCACGCCGAGTTTGGTGCCGCCCTCGAAGTCCTCCTCTTCCCTTCCGACGAGTGGCGGCAGGAGCGAGCAGGTCCCGACCATCATTCATCACGACTGGATGACAGTTCTTCGTTGTTAATCAGGAGCTGCCGACGGAGCAGATCCCGGCAGCGGTGGCGTCGCACGGGCTGCCGGCTGAGGCGCCGGCCTGGTGGGCAAGGCCTCTGTGTGTGTGTGTGTGTGTGTGTGATTGATGATGACTGATTCATTAGGCGCCAGGCTGCCACCTGATGGACAAGGTGACTCGATTCGACACCCTCCCAAACTCTCGTGAAGAGACTTCCCAGACCCCCCCCCTCCCCCGCCGCCTTTAAATATTTTATGGATTACGCTAAAAATAAATACCCTCCTCACGCCCGCCCCACTCCCACAGGTGGAGGTCAACGGCCCGCGCGCGGACCCGCTCTTCGAGCTCGCCAAGCGCTCCTTCCCAGGCGACGTGACCTGGAACTTCGACGGCGCTTTCGTCTTTGGGGCCGACGGCGCGCCGCTCAGCCGCACGGCATCGTCCAGCAGAGTAGCACGGACACGCGACTTGATCTCTCCTCTTCTAGGTGCGCCGCTCGGCCGCTTCTCGCTGCGCAGCGCGGACCTCTCCTACGCGTCGTCGCTCGTGCGCAAGGCTGTGGCCACCGCACGCTAAGCCGCCACCGCCCCGTCCCACGCCGCCCGTTTGCCCGCCGGCGTGGCCACGCGCCACCCTTCGCCAACCCCCAGCACTGTCTCCCCTTTGGAGGGGCGGCCCCCGCAGCACGCGCTGGCGCCGTCTCCGCCGGCCAATGACGCGAGCCGCGCAAAGCCCACACCGAGGGCGTCGCGGCCGTCGCCGAGGACCGTGCCGGCATGACGGCGCGGAGCCTGCCCGGAACGCCCGGGCTGCCGCGCTCAGGAAATTTTGCAACCTTGTAAACCGTAATTAGCAACCATCCCCGCCTGTACATGCACACCGCGCGCGATCTGGGGCGCACGTGTGCTCTCGGTAAACACCCAACTCCTGTCTGTCACTTGGCCTCGTACCACGTGGAGGCTGTGTTTGCGTCAACGACCAGATCGACGAGCAGCGAAGGCAAGTTCTCGTCGAAGGGCCGCTCCATGCACGCCACCACCTCGGCGCGCGCCTCGTCCGCGAGCTCCGCCGGCCCCTCGAACATCACCTCGTCGTGCACCTGCAGCAGGTTGCGGAAGCCCATCTCGCGCAGCTTCTCGGACCGCTGCAGCTTGATCATTGCGAGCGTCATGATGTCCGCCGCGCCGCCCTGGATGGGCGTGTTGATCGCGGCTCGCTCCATGTGCGCGCGCACGGCGCCGTTCCGCCCCTGGATGCCGGGCAGCGTGCGGTAGCGGCCGAGGAGGGTGCGCGTGGCGCCCGTCGCTCGCGCCGACGCGATGGTGTCCTTCTGCCACTGCAGCACCTCGGGCCGGTCCGCGTACCAGGCGCGCAGCATCTCCTTCGCCTCGTCGATCGAGACGCCCCAGTCCTTGGACAAGCCGTGCGCCGTCTTGCCGTACGCGATCGAGAAGTTGAGCGTCTTCGCGCGCCTCCGCTCCGACCCAAAGAGGTCCTTGAGCAGCGGCGCGGGAGGCTCGCCCTGCGAGTAGTCCCAGTCGAGCAGGCAGGTGCCGTCCTCCACGGCGCGGCGAACGTGGTCGAACATCCCCATCGCGGTGCGCGAGTGGAAGTCGCCCCCGAGCTTGAAGGCCTCGACCATCGAGGTGCACGCCGTCATGTGTGCGAGCAGCCGCAGCTCGAGCTGGCCGTAGTCTGCGACGACGAGGGCCTTGCCGGGGGCGGCGACGAAGGCGTCTCGGATGAGGTACTTGTCTTTCTCGAGCGCAGGCTGGTTCTGCAGGTTGGGGGTGCGGCTCGACAGGCGGCCGGTCTCGGTGTTGAGGTTGAGCGAGCAGTGGATGCGCGACGTGCCGTCGGCCAAGTCTTGCAGCGGAAGGATGAAGTTGGAGAGCATCGTGTCGATGGCGCCCATCTGGCAGAGCGCCTCGAGCGCACGGCACGCCTCCTCGCCGACCTCGCCCCCGCCGAACGCACCATACGCCGACCCGAACACGGGAGGGTCCTCGGACGGCCTGCCGGCGAGATGGCCCGAGATGGCCCGAGATGGCCCGAGATGGCCCGAGATGGCCCGAGATGGCCCGAGATGGCCCGAGATGGCCCGAGATGGCCCGAGATGTGCGGTGCGCGTGCGGCTTCCCGGACCTGCCCGCCAGCTCGCGCAGTGCGGCCGCGTCTGTCGCCGGCCAGCCGCTCTTGGTGGTCTTAGCGTGCTCGAGCTGGAGGGAGGAGAGCTCGAACTCGACCTCCTTCCGGCCGCTGTCCACGATGACGCCCTCCAAGGACACGCCTCCAGCCTCCACCACCGCCGCCGTCGCTGCCGCCGCCGCCTCGCGCGCCGCCGCAGCCGTCGGCGCCGCCGCCGCCGCAACCGGCGCGGCGGGCGCGGCCGCGGGAGAAGTGGTCTCCGCTGCCGGCGTCGACGGGCGCGGTCCCACCGCCTCGCTGGTCGACACCGCCTCGCTGAGCCTCTGCCGCAAGTCCGCCTTGAGCCGGAGCCCCTTGCGAGAGACGCCGCGCGCGTCGAGCTCCTCCTTGAGCTCGGACACCTTAAGCTTGCCCAGCCGCTCCCCAGTCAGCGCCGCACCGCCGCCGCCGCCCGCCGCACGCACCGCCTCCTCCTCCGCCGCCCGCCCCACCCCCGCCGCCGCCGCAAGCCCCGCCGTTGCCCCCGCCGCCGCCTCCCTCGCCGCCGCCTCCCTCGCCGCCGCGCCCGCCTCCGCACCGTGCGCGTGGCCGGTCGCGCGCAGCCTCGCCACGTGGAGCTCCTATTCACAACCCTCCCCCGATGCTGGCTCTCGTGCTTTCTTGTCTTCCGCCCTGGCCGCGCGGAGCTCCTCAAAGGCAGCTCGCTCCAGCTTGAACGTGCGCCGCAGCGGCAGCACCTCGGCCGAATTTCGCCTTGTCGCGCCGCCGAAGAGCAGGGTCTGCACCTGCGTGGCGAATAGTATGGGGAGATGTGGGGAGATGCGGGGAGATGTGGGAGATGTGGGGAGATGTGGGGAGATGTGGGGAGATATGAGCCGCCGGAGAGCAGGGTCAGCACCTGCGTGCCCGAGCCGACGTTCATGTACCACGCTGCCTCAGTGTACCTCGCCGCCCACTTGCGAAACGTCAGCTCCGCCGCGTCGCGGTCGGCCTGGGCGCGCGTCTGCGCCAGCGGCAGCTTGGACCGCACGTCCACCATCACTCCGGCGCGCTCCATGTCGGTGAGCAGCTCGCCTGGGAGGGGGAGAGGCGCAGAGACGGCTCCGAGCCTCGGCTCCGAGGCGGCGGTGTGGGAAGCTCGGTGGGAAACTCGCCGAACGGCCGCCAATACTCGGTGTAAAAGTCGAAGAGCGAGCGAGTGCGCAGCCACTCCATGCGCGAGAGGCGCGCCTACGGGCAAGGGGCCCAGAGAAGGCTGCCCGCAAGGCTGCCCGCAAGGCCCGCTCCGAGAGTGGGCGCGCCTCGAGCTCGCGGTAGAGCAGCCACGTGCCTAGTCTCGTGCCCTCAGCTGTGAGACCTCTCTCCGCATCAAGACCTGCCGCTCGAGCGGCGGCGCGCCCTTGGCGTCGTACACGGCGTACTGCACCCAGTCCGGCCGCGTCAGCGGGGACGCCTAGGACATATGGGGAGATCTGGGGAGATCTGGGGAGATCTGGGGAGATCTGGGGGCCAGTCCGGCCGCGTCAGCGGCGGCGCCTGAAGCGAGTCGAGCGGCGGCAGCTCGATGATCTTGCCCGGCGTGCCGTCCTTGCGCAGCTTTGGCTCGCCGAAGATCTCCTTCATCGACACCTTTGCCACGCCGACCAGCTCTTCGGTCAGCGGCAGGGACTCAACTCATACATGAATGAGTTCACTGCCTCACCTTTGCCCGGCCGACCAGCTCTTCGGTCAGCGCGGCGAGCGAGTAGCCCGCGAGGCGGGACGCGTCCCACAGCCGCGCCATGTGCATCGTGTCGCCTCCGAAGCCGACGACGTCGACGCCGTGGTTGTACAGCACGTGCCTGTCAAAGCCATAGTTGTGCCAGACCTTGAGCGCAGACTCACGCTCAAGCCAGGGCTTGAAGGCCTCGAGCACGCCCGGCTCGGTCGTGTCGACGAAGAGGGCCTTCCCGGGCCCCGAGCCGACGTCCAGGTCGGGCCCCGAGTAGACGGTGATGCAGAGCACCCTCCCCTGCCCGAGCGGCGAGCGGCCGAGGTCGAGGTCCGCCACCTCGGTGTCGCAGGCGTGGATCAGCTCGTCGCGAGCACACAGGAGGGCGGCGACGCGGCGCGCCTCGGCGGCGTCGCTCACCTCGTGCACGCCGACCTCCTCCTGGTCGTGGAACCCCGGCGTGAAGTCGCCCACCGGACGAGCACGAGCCGCCTCGGCCGCCGGCGAGGCGGCGGCGGCGGCAGTCTCGCGTGCGGCTGCGGCGAGGCGAGCACCAGCGCCGTCAGTCACGCTGGAGGCGTCACTGGAGGCGCGTGCCTCGCGCGATAGCCCGCTCCACCCGACGTCGTTCGCACCCCTCGCCGTGGCCGCGGCGCTGGAGACCCACCTGCCGTCCTCGGCTATCGCCCACGTGCGGCGCGCGCTCGCCGCCAGCCGCGAAGTGCGCGGCCGCGCGGCTCGCCCGACGAGAGCTAGGCCGCGCCAAGCGAGTCCAGGAGTCATCAGCAAGCACAAGAGGAGGGAGGTCGCTCGCAACACGAGGCCCCGGCTCGCCATGATGGCATTTTCCACGAAAGAAAGAAAATATCCGGAACACCAGAACAAGGCGCTCTAGGCCTGCCGTGCGTACTGTACGGCTTAGGCGAAATGTTCCTCGCTGCGGCGCAAGACGAGGGCACCTTCGGCGAGTTCCCGTTCGAGGTGGCAGCGGCGGCGACCGCCCGGCTGCTCAAGCCTCAAGGTCAAGCACCACACGCGCTCCGGCGCGTGGGTCGAGATCACGCCGGGCAGCCCTAGCCAGGCCTCACGCGCTGGCCGCGACCGCGACCGCGGCTCTCGCTTGAGCCCGAACTGCCCCGTCAGACATGTCGGAATTGTCGGAGAAAGCGACTAGCACACCTCTGTCAAGAGTCCCCAGAAACCCCCCTTCTCTAGGTGAACTGCTGACAGGGTTTGCGATGAGGAGCGATCCGAACCGCGTTTTTGTTGTCGCTTGGTCTGTGATCTCTCAATATGTTTAAATAATGGAGCCGGTTAAAGCCGGTTACTGACGTATGGCCTTATGCGAAATTATGCCTATTTTTTTTTGTCTTTTGCTCTTGATACTTCTTACTTGTGCTGTTATGTATGTGTAATGTTTTGTTCGTCGTACGCGCGTCCCGATCATCTCGTGACGTGCGGCATGGGTCGGACAATGTGCTGAGCACTCGAGGCACGCCGGCTCTCTGCGGGTGGACTGAGAGCGGGCCCGCTCGAGGGCTTGCCGTGCCGACCTCCACCAGCCGGGGGACCTCCGGCCGGGGAGCCTTCGCGCGCCTCCCGCCTGGAGAGCGGCGTGCTTGCGCAGACTTGCGCGCTTCGGCCCAGTGCGGGGGCGCTCCGGTGCGCCGCGCTTACCACTGGCGCCCGCCGCCGCCGCCGCCGTAGAAGCCGCCGCCGCCACCCTGGGCGCCGTAGCCGCCGCCGTAGCCGCCGGGCGCGCCGCCGCCGTACCCGCCGCCGCCGCCGTACCCGCCGCCGCCGCCGTACCCGCCGCCTCCCTGGCCGCCATAACCTGCGGGGCAAGGCTCAGAGAATCAGAGAAGGGGTTGAGACAGGGCGGGGCTAGAGGGGGCTTAGAGGGCGGCGGCGCTGCCTCCTCCGCCGTACCCGCCGTCTCCTCCGTATCCGCCGCCGCCGTACCCGCCGCCGCCGTACCCTCCTCCGCCGCCGTACCCGCCGCCGCCTCCGCCGCGCCGGTCCTCGCGGAAGCCGCCGATGATGCGCGTGGCGCGCTCCTTGCCCTGAGGGGTGGGAAGGGGGGGGGGGGGGCGTGGGCTGGGCGTGGAGCGGGCGAGGGCGTGGAGCGGGCGTGGAGCGGGCGAGGAGCGGGCGAGGAGCGGGCGAGGAGCGGGCGAGGCGAGAGAAAGGGGCGGGCCAGGGACAGCACGGGGCGGGGGCGGCGCGGTGAGGGAGGGGGTGGCGAGGGAGGGGGCGGCGATGAGGGCGGCGGCGGCGAGGGAAGGGGGCGGTGGTGGGGGCGGAAAAGGAGATGGCGGCGGTGGCGGTGAGGGTGGCGGCGGGGACGGCGGCGGCGGAGGCGATGTGGCGGCGGGGACAGCGAACCTTCTTGTCATCCCACTCCTTCACGAAATGGACCGCGCTGCCTTGGGCGAGCGCGTTGCCGTCGCTGATCTGCGAGAAGTGGCAGAAGAGGTCCTCCCCGCCGTCGTCGGGCGCGATGAAGCCGAAGCCCTTCTCACCGTTCCACCGCACCACCTTGCCCTGGATCATGCCCTCTGGCGGCGGGCCCGAAACGCCGCCGCCGCCGCCGCCGCCGCCGAGTGCATCCTCCTCGCCGCCGGTGACTTGCTCGGCGCGCTCCTTGCCCTTGCGCTCGTCGTACACCTTGACAAACTGCACCTGGGCGCCCTCCCGCAGCATGTTGCCGTCGAGGATGGACGAGTAGTGGCAGAAGAGGTCGCCACCGCCGTCGTCGGGCTTGATGAAGCCGAAGCCCTTGTAGTTCCAGCGGAGGGCCGTGCCGGTTCCCCGCGGGCCGGCGTCGCCCGCGCCGGCGTCGCCCGTCATCGCCGCATCTCCCATCATTGCCGGCGAGAACACACAGACGCCGCGGAGCTGCTCTCCCCGATGAGCGGAGGTGCCACCCACAGGACACGGAGAGCACGAGGAGACGAAATGTGGGTGCTTCGTGAATATGGAGGCGCTCGCCGCGTGCGGCAATTGAGCGCCTCCCTCTCTCTCCGGCTGCGCGCCTGACCGGTGCGGCCTCCGAGTCGGCGTCTAGCGCGCGCGATAAGGTTTTTGCTCGCCTTCCCTGGGACCCCGTGTTGCGTGACTCTGTGCAATTTCGGGCCCGGGGTTGTGCGTTTACGTGAATACGGGTATGCGATGAGAAGCGACCCGAAGGGTTTCTCGGAGGTTAGCACCACTAACCGCCGAAGCGCAAGCACTTGGAGCAAGAACACTACGACCTGGGTCGGGCTCATACTAGCACCCCACCTCGCGGGCCGATATTCCACAGCCTGGTTCCGTTCACACTTCTGCGCAAAGTGAGGGGAGACCCTTGCAGCACACACGGAGTACGACACGCTCCCACCGCAAGCGCAGCGAGAGCAGCAAGGCGCAAGGCCATGGGCTACGCTCCGCCTCGCTCTCCCGACACGCAGCCAGTCGGCGTCAAGAAGAGACGCTCGCCGAAGCCCGGCCCGAGCCACATCATTGACCTGCGGCCGGCGCTCGAGGCAGTGCACGTCAGCAGCGCCCGGTGCGCCCTTGCATATCTGCCGTGGGAGTTGGGCGCTCGACCCTCCACTCCAGAGAAGGAGCACAGGTCCGGGCCACCGGACGCCGGGCTAAGCCTGCGCAGCGAGAGGCCGCACGCTGGCGAGCGCGATGCCGCGCCGCAAAAGCTGCGTGTCTCGCGCATTTGTGTCGAGGACATTGTGTCTGCCCAGATTGACGCGTGCGATCCGCTGAAGACCCTCCCCGCGGCCGACTTCTGCCACGTGCTCTCCGAGGTGACGGACATCGTGGTGCGGGTCATGACCGAAGGCGAGCGCGCGGTGCGTGCCGGACCCCGTAGATGCTGAAAGCACGGGCCTCCCGACGCTACTCTCACTCAGGACTTGAGAATCACCGCGGCATCCCCGTGCAGCGCAGGTGTGCGACGGCGAGGACCTCGCCTTCATCAGGCGGCGCGTGCAGGAGCTGGTCCAGCCAGGGCCGGGAGCGTCGGAGGGCATGGTGGTGTACGATTACGAGCAGGCTAGCAGGCGGGGCGAGCGGCAGCGCGCGGCGGCGCCGTCGACAGAGCGCTTCCAGCGGTACGACCACGTGGCGTGCCGGCTGGACGGGGGCACATGGGCCAGCGGCGTCGTGCACCTGCACGCCAAGCTGCCCTTCGTGCACGTGAAGCTGATCGACCCGGACGACATGTACAACCACGGTCGGATCATCGCCGTGCCGGAAGGCGCGTGCCACCTGCAGCGGGCCGCCGTCTGCGATGACTCGGCGCTGTTTTACCCCGTCATCAACCTGCGGAAATCGGCATAGTGTGTGTAGCTAGCAGTATGTAGTTGGAGCGACTCTCTCTTCGTTCGAATGTGTGTGCTGCCTCTGTGTCGCCCCCGTCGATCGCGAGCGAGTGTTCCTTCAGGGATGTCCTGCTTATTCTATTTCTGTCTGAGCCCGCTTTCTAGGTAAGTCGCTCGAGTAAGTAACGAGTCGAAACGAGGTACCGGAGTACGTGGCTGGGTTCACAGCGATTGTAGGAAAGTGTCGTCGGGAACTACACGTTAAACGGTCGGGGTCGCGGCCTTCCGACTCGCGCCTCCGCCTCACTGGCACTATTGTAGCCCTGGCCGGTGCGCGTGTGAAGTTTAAGTTCCGGAGTGAAAATTCGAACGCGTTCTCTAACGGTGACCAAAAAATGTCCACCTCAGAGGCACCTCCGGAGGCCGGCCGCCGCACGCCGGCGACACAGTCAGCATTGGCCAGCCGGTGGCGCTGGCGCCCGCCTGGCCAGTGGCGCCGCTGCCGGGGCAAGGTCCGCCCGTCACAGCCGGCATATTCCTTGGCTCAATCGAACCGCAGCAGCAGGGTTTGACGGCCGAGGCTGCGATCCAGCATGCTGAGCCGCGCGTGGCTACGCGCTCCACGCAGAGCGTGTTTGCGTCGCCTGCAAGAACGTTGCGCGCATCCGCACCAGAACCAGAGCCCAGACAGCATCAGAGCGAGCCGAGGCGCCCACCCTTCGTTGTGCCGCCGGCGCAGTTGCTTTGGGAGCCCACAATGCCAGGGCCAGTGATGCCAGGGGCTGTGGTTCCGGGCGCTGTGCCGCCACTCCCACCATTCGTTGTGCCGCCGGCGCAGTTGCTTAGGGAGCCCACAATGCCAGGGCCAGTGATGCCAGGGGCTGTGGTTCCGGGCGCTGTGCCGCCACTGAGTCTGCAGATTGGCTCGTCGGCCGCCATGGCGTGCCAGCAGTACCATGGGGAGGCGAGGCCAATCAGACAACAGAAGAAGCGAAAGGCGGAGGAGATGGACAGCGTGGCTGGCAGCGCGGGCGCTTCAGCGGCTCCGACGGCTTCTGCGTCGCCAGCCGCTTCGCCAGGCGTGTGGACGGAGCCCACGCCGTCTCCCGCCCCTTCGCCCGCGCCGCTGTCTGCGCTGAATCCACCTGAGATGGTCTCAGCACCGCCCAAGGCTTCTGGAGGCGACACCGGCAGCGAGGG
Source organism: Emiliania huxleyi CCMP1516 (assembly GCF_000372725.1). Taxonomy (NCBI): domain Eukaryota; phylum Haptophyta; order Isochrysidales; family Noelaerhabdaceae; genus Emiliania; species Emiliania huxleyi. The sequence continues at coordinate 144,754 of NW_005199274.1, read as the reverse complement.
TGGAGATCAGGCCGCTGTCACCATCGCTGTCGCTGCCTTCGACGAGTCGTCAGCCATGGAGCAAGAGCTCTTTGCAGGCTGGCAGCTCACGCAGATCTGCACCGTGCACCAGCAGCGCCTTCAGGCAGGCGAGGACCTGCGGAACCACCACGCGATGGAGACACTTGCGGAGGCATCTGAGGCGATGTCTCCTACGATTGGACCTGCGCTCGGCCCGGCCGACGCGCCTTCTCCTCCTCTTTCCAATCCGCCGTCGCCACCTGCACCCCAAGTGAGGCTGGCCTCGCTCGAGGTTGGTCAGGCTATCTTTTGGCCATTGGCCATCGCCGTTGTTATTGTGGCGATGGCGATGTACGGCATAAAAGTGTGGCTTGCAGAGGCTGGCCATGTCGGAGCGGTGCCATCCTGCGAGGCACTGACTTCGTCGGGCATCGGGGCGGCGGCAGACGAGGCCAAAGCCATGTCGGCGCTGGAAAGAACTGTGATCGTGGTGCGCGGGCTCCTCATCGTGTTCGCGGCTCTGAAACTCACCGGCAGGGACCGCGTTGCTTCGGTTCTCGTATGTGTCAGCACGATCGGGTATCGGGACGGAAATGCACATGCTCGCCACGGTCCTCACTCTTACGCCCTGCGAGATGACGCTCATGTTGGAGATGCTCGCCAACGTGTGGAAGGCCAACGTCTTGGGACAGCTCGGCTTTGGGTCCATCATCGGCTACGATCCCATGCCGCGTGCCCGCCTCCTCGGCCTGCTTGCCGCCACGTTCCTCCTCAAGGCCGTCAGGTATGGCCTCGTCTATGGCAAGACGGGCGACGTCGCCGCGCTTGCCTCTCGGCTGCAGATCGAGGTCCTCCCGATGCTGCTCGGCATGCTCGTTGCAAACTGTGAGCGGCGTTGGAGCTGGTGTTGGGCCGCGTTCAGGCGTTCGGGCTTCCTTGAGGCGTTCGAGCTGCCCGGCCCGCACCTCTTCACGATGATGATGCGGCGGCAGCGGCGGCGGCGTCAGCTAGCTGCCGTCTGAAAGATGTGTTTCGTTTGCGCTTATATTCATATCGGTCTCTGCAGCTTCAGAGCCGCTAACTAGCTGGTATGAATGCATGCACTTACTCCTACAGTATGTCGCCCCTCCGCTGCCTCCGCTGCCTACCGCGGCGCCGCTCCACCTCGTCCCGAACCCGAACCCTGGCCCTGGCCCACGGACTGCCCCCCTCGTTCGCCGGACTGGAGCGCTGCGTCTGCTCCCCCTCCTTCTCCTCCGCAATCACCTCCATCACCTCCATGTCGTACTCCGTGCCCCGGTGCATCCCTCGCGCGGTCGTCCGTCGCGAGGAGAGGCCGTACATAGTCTCGATGGACGACACGCGCTCGGTCAGGTTATCGACGAGCCTGTGCTGGATGCCAAAGAGTAGCCAAAAGGACAGGAGGACGATGAGCGGGCCAGTGGACCCCTCCAGGTTACCTCGCAACCCGGCCCTCTCCTCGAGGCGCCGCAGCATCCCCACTCCGTTGCGCGCTGCCACAAGCCACACCCACCCCACGAAGAAGGAGAAAGAGTTGGAGACAAAGAAGCGCTCCACCGTTGCACGCGAGGCGATGTCGTCGCCGCCGTATACCGGCTCCCCCGTCACCACAAACCAGGCGACGGCAAAGGCGGCGGCGGCGAGGGCGAGCAGAACGTTGATGGCGAGGACGTCAATGTCGGGGGGCATGGCTTCGGAAAGGGTCGGGAAGATTACGATGGCCACGTCGAGCCACGCGCACCCAGCTACCCAGCTCATCGCGGCCTGCACCAAGTCGGAGAAGGAGCAGGCCGCCTCGACGACGAGGTCGCGGTGGCCGGCTGCAAGCTTCGGGCTGGATGACTTTATCCTGATCTCCATCAGCTCGAGCGCGGCGCTGAACATCGCGCCCGCGAAGGTGGAGACGCCGGCCCACAGCAGCAGCAGCTTGGTCGTCAGCAAGGGCCCGTCCGCGCCCACGAGGACGGTCCTGTACGACGCATAGTACCAGGCCGACATGACCGTGATCGTGCAACCCCGCGCAACCATGGACCACAGGTCGCTGACCAAGTCCTCGACAAAGTCGATGCACCGCCCGTCGCCCCACTCGATGTTTTGTGCCCAAGGCTGTATCTTGAGCAGCACAAACGCGCTCGTCACGGTGAGGAGAGAGGCGAACCCTATTTCGAGGCCGGTGCAGTCCGGCTCGACCTCAGGCACGAGCGCAGCAGAGTGGTTCGCGTTGAACACGCACGCTTCGCCCCTGAGCGTCATCGCGCAGAGGCCTGGGTGCGCGGCTTTCACCTCCCTCAAGAGCTTGTCGGTGGCAAAGGCGAATGCCCACCCCGTCGTGTACTTGAGCATCATGGGGAGCTGGTGGAAGCCTCTCCATCGGTCTGCCAACCCGGTCCACTCGGCCATGTGCTTGCCAAAGCCGCCAATGGGGACGCTGGCGAGCGCGAAGATGTACTGCGAGCTGGCCGGCGCCTCTGTTGTGCATGCCAGCTCCAGGTAGTTCTCGCAGTACAACGTCGGGTGCAGCTGGAAGATGGCATTGGACCAGAGATCAAACCACAGCCGTGACAGCACGAAGACCGTAGTGTCCTCAAAGAAGGTTGCAACCGTCGTCATCTCGCCCACCAAGGAGGACGCGAGCAGAGCACGCGCGTCCGCTATCCGTGGGGGCCAGGTCAGAAAGAGGAGGACGATAAACTGCATCGGCGTCGGGAGATCGGAGGCTTCACTCGTTGCACCAGAAGTCCTCACTGTGTCAGCGTCGTCCATGTTGCGCCGCGTCGAAATGCTAGTGTTCGACGAGCGCAGCCTCGGCGGTGGCGAGTCCCGCCTGCTCATTGTGTGAGGGAGAACGATGACGCGGAACCCTGCTTTTGTGTGAGCGAGGGAGAACGCTGCAGAGCTGCAGAGCTGCAGGGCGCGGCGCGCTGAGCGATACGTTCGTCCCTCGTCACTGTGATCCGCTAAAAACAATATTTTTTGGAGGAGCAACCCAGCATTAAAAAAACGCACGGAGAACATGAAGAAGAAGAAAGAGAGATGCCACTCGCTCTCGGGCCCAGAGCTACAGGCGGGAGATTTGTTTTTGAGCTAGCCTATGAAACAACGCAAAAGGGGAAAGAAAAAAGAAAACAGACAAGCAAAGGGAGGGATGGAAACGCAAAAGGGCACATCGCCGGCTCCAGAGTATATTTTCCCATACCACCCAAGCACCCAAGACAGCTTGGAGAGCTCCTGGTCCCGCAACATTTCGTAACGATAGTCCGCAATTGGCCATCTGAATCCTTCAGCCTCCGCACGCGTACCTAGCACCTACTACTCGAGTAGGGCTAGGCTCTTGGGCGGCGCGCCGCCGCCCAACACTTCACAACGGACCTGGTTGCTCGGCAAGGCTTGCGGTCGGCCGCCTGGTCGGCGAGCGGTCTGCCATGGCCTCTCTCCACCCGTTCCTAGTCCTCCTCTCGCTCGCTAGGGCGTCGAGCCTGGCCATCGAGGCGGGCCCGCTGGGCAGGGAGCTCTTTGTCGCCCGGCGCGCCGCCTCTGCCGTCGGCGGCCTTCTCGCGGCGGGCGGCGCTGTCTCTGCTGGTGAGGCCCTCCTGGCCGAGAGCCTCCGCGGCGCCGCGGTGGCCGCCGGTCGATGGGTCACCCACATCGAGGCTGGCGCCGTGAGCATCGCGTACCTGGGCCGGCCTCCGCCCTCGCTCGAGGACGGGCTCGGGACGGCACACACGGCGCCTCTGGTTGGCGTTGTGTGGCGTGGCGGCAGCGGCGGCGAGGGCGGCATCGGCGGCGACACGTTTTACGCGACGGCCAACGGGGGCGCCTGGCAGGTGCGAGGCGGGGGTGAGCCCGTCGAGGCGGCGCTTGGCGGCGCCTCGCCGGTTGCGAACGTGGTGAGCTGCAGCCACGGCGCGGACTGCGCCGAGGTTGAGATGATGGCTCGCATGCTTCGTGAGACGGGGACGGGGATGCCGCTCGAGATCCGGCGCCCACCCGCACGGGGCGGGGAGACCTCCGCCGACGTCGACGCCGACACCGCCGCCTCCGCTGCCGCCTCCGCCTCCGCCTCCGCTGATGTGCTCCTCGACCTGCTCACCGCTCGGGCCGACGTGCTGGTCGATCCGAGCCTGCTCGGAACCTGCTCGGAACCTGCTCGGCGCGCTCTTGTAGGCCGACGTCTTGGTCGCTCCGCCGAGCCGGTTCGCACCGCGGCCGCGCTACCCCCCGGCGGGCGTGCTCGCTGCGTTCGGCGTGCTCTTGCCGGAGGCGCAGCCAAGGGGGGGGAGGGGAGGGGAGGGGAGGGGAGGGGAGGGGAGGGGAGGAGAGGAGAGGAGAGGAGAGGAGAGGAGAGGAGAGGAGAGGGCATGGCGGCCCTTCATGAGCCAATCCACGACACGTCCACGACACGTCCCCGCGCCCGTCTGCACCAGGCGGGAGGAGCGCTCTGCGATGTCTACGGTGAGCCGCTCTGCCCATGTCCACGACACGACCACGACACGACCACCACACGTCCACAAACGGTCCGCGAAACGTCCACGACACATCCTCGACGACACGCCCACGACACGTCCGCGACACGTCCCACGACACGTCCACGACACGTCCCTCAGGCGAGCCTCTCGATGTGGCGGCCGCTGTGACACGTCCCACGACACGTCCACGACACGTCCCTCAGGCGAGCCTCTCGATGTGGCGGCCGCTGTGACGGCGCGGGTGTACGACTCCGGCTCGTCGTAGCCAGATGCGGGAGATCACCCCGTATCTCCTCCGATCTCGAGCCCCAGATGCGGATGCGAAAGTTTGTGCGCTCGCGGCCTGACTGTGGGAGATATGAGGAGATATGAGGAGATATGAGGAGATATGAGGAGATATGAGGAGATATGACTGTGGCGTTCTCTTTGGGGCGGTAGGCTCGTCTGCGCTGCCGGCGCGCGGGCTGCTCGCAGGGGCCCTAGATGCGGGACATCTCCCCATATCTCCCCATATCCCGAGGCTTGGGTGCGGGATCTCTCCCCACATCTCCCCATATCCCGAGGCTTGGGTGCGGGATCTCTCCCCACATCTCCCCATATCTCGAGGCTTGGGTGCGGGATCTCTCCCCACATCTCCCCATCCCTTAGGCGGAGGACAGATCCCAGTGCCTCCGAATCGCGCTCCCAGTGTGATCCGTCTCCGGTGTATTCTGACTCCAAGGCTGCTCGTGTTGCACGCAGGCCGGGGACGCCAGCGTGCTGCCCTACTTCGCGCGCTCCTCGCGCGCCGCCTTCCCGTCGCCGCGCGGCGCACTCGACAGCGTCCTCGACGAGATGCGGCGAGATATGCGCCGAGATTGGAGCGAGATCCGGAGCGAGATGGGCCGAGAGATTGGGCGAGAGATTGAGGCCGAGAGATTGGGCGAGAGGGGGCCGAGGGCCTCCCTCTGACCCTTCCCTGGCCCTTACCTTCTCGGAACCTTGCTGCAGGCTGCGCGGCGAGTGCGCTCTGCCCTTGCGGCGGGCGGCTAAGGTGGTCGACGCGGACGGCTGGGAGCTCGGCTTGGGTGGCGTGGGCGAGGGCGGGGACATGGGCGTGTGAGGTTGCGTGTCTCTTCGGGGCCAAGGAGCGGGGCGGGGGTGGAGGAGGGGTGGGGTGGGGGTGGGCGGGGTCGCGAGGCCAGAGGGCGGGGCGAGGGCGGGGCGTGAAGTTGGCAGTGGTGTGTCGTGTGTGGCCGTTGTGGCCCACGTGGGCAAGGCTTTGCTCTTCTTGCGGTGGCAGCATGCGCAAAGGGGCGCGCGGGGCATTGCAGCATGTCTTCGGCATGTCTCCATGATTGTGGCACCATGGTCCATGCCGGCTCGCCGACAGACCGGGCCTCTCGCGTTGCACGGTGCTGTGTTGTGAGTGGTGTGTGTGACTGCGACTCTGAGACACAGTCAGTGTGACGCGAGGGGGCATGATATCTGCAGTGCCCCCGACACTCTGTGCTCGGCCCACGTATACGTGTACATTTACTCCTACAGACATGTGGAAATACACGCGCTGAATGAACACCGCGCGCCAGAAGCCACCCCCCGGCGAAGAAGGGGCGCAACCGCAAGAACGCGCCGGACCGCGCCGCGGTACTCAAGACTTGCAACAACCCAACACATCGTGGTAACTAGTATTCGCGTTGCGCTCTTGGCGCACTGGTTGGGATTTCATGCAATCACCCTACTACAGCAACGTTATGCCGCCGGCCCTCGCACCGCCTCGAGCAGGTTGATCAGGATGTCGATGCTCAGGTCGCGCCCCGGGCAAAGGCGGTCGCCGCGGTCGCCGACGCCGTTGTAGCCGACGAAGCTCGCCTCCGGCCCCCACAGCGCGGACGCGCGCTCGTACGGCGCAAAGGTGCGCGGCCGAGGGTAGACAGCCTCGTCGAGCGCGACGTTGGCGTAAGAGAGGAGGACGGGGCAGCCCGGCGGGAACGCCCGCCTTATGTCGAAACCGGGCGTGTCAAGAGAGCTCAAGAGAGCCGTGGGAGAGCGTGCGGGGCAGTATGAAGGGCTCGGTCTTCCTGTCTCTCGGTCTCCCTGTCGCTCTGTCGCTCTGTCTGTCGCGCCTGCCGAGGCCTCCGATCTGAAACTCCTCGGGCTCGTACCTGTTCACGGCACACTCCTGTGAACGGCGCCTCTTTGCGAGCTGTTGATCCGAGGCTCCTCGGGCTCGCACGAGACAGCGACGGTCTCGGGGACCGGCGGATTGAGCCGCGCCTAGACACTTCCGAGACACTTCCGAGACACTTCCTCGGGGACGGGCGGGTTGAGCCGCGCCTGAAGGAGGAGGGAGGGGGGGAGAGAGAGGTGAGTGGTGGCCCGTCTCGTCTTACCAGTAGACTGCGGTGGACTCCGGTCAGACTGGTCTACCAAACGGTCTGCCCCTCGGAGAGAGGGAGAGAGAGAGAGAGAGAGAGAGAGAGAGAGAGAGAGAGAGAGAGAGAGAGAGAGAGAGAGAGAGAGAGAGAGAGAGAGAGAAAGAGAGAGAGAGAGAGCAGAGGAGTCACTGGCGAGGTTGCCCCGTGTCTCGCTGCTGGCAGGCGCCGGGGCGTGTGAGGAGCGTCGGCACGCGCCGTCTCGAGCACGACGAGCCGCATCCGATCGCGGTCGCCAAAGGGCAGCGCGAAGTCACGCGGCAGGCCCTTGCGCCAGCTGTCCGCGAACGGCAGGCCACCAGCGCGCCAGCTGTCTGCGTGCGGGCAGCCGCCGTCCGCCGCCGCCCCGCCGTCGACGCGCGCCGCCTTGTCGCCGTGCGAGTCGGTGAGCAGGATACGACCTCTCCCCCCCCTCTCGTGATCTCGGGCGATCTCGGGTGATCTCGGGTGATCTCGGGTGATCTCGCCTTCTCGCCGTGCGAGTCGGCGAGTAGCGCTGCCGCGAGGGAAGGCACGCCCTGCAGCGCGGCGATGTAGACCACGGGCAGCACTTGGTCGACGAAGCGGCCCTTGTCGGGGCACATTGGCAGCGCGGGGTCCACCTGCTCACGAGCCGCCTCCTCTCTCCCTGCCTCCCCGGGTCGCCTCCATGGGCAGCGCCAGCTCCGCCTCGTACTCTGCCAGGGCCGGGCAGCCAAGCATGAGCGCGTGCAGCGTCTCGAGCCTGGGGGCACACCAGAGTAGTCAGGGCGAGAGGTGTCGCGCGGGGTACTCAGAGCACCGCGCTAGCACAGGGCGACTCAATACAGCTGGATACAGCGGAAGGCGTGCCTCGTCTCGAGCACTAGTACTCGGGTACCCGGGTCTTCACTCCCCATCTGGGGCCCAAGATCTGGGGAGAGAGGGGGAGAGATGTTCCACATCTGGGGCCACGAGCTGCGGAGCGCTCTGCAAGCCGACAATGTACGGCAGGACGACTGCGTTGATCACGCTCATCGCCCAAATCGCTGCGCGGCACTCGACTGAGCTCTCCGGGCCGAGGTCGACCTGAGGGGAGATGAGCCCGAGACGAGCCCGAGATAGGCCTGAGATAGGCCCGAGATGACCCCGAGATGACCCGAGATGACCCCGAGATGACCCGAGCTCTCCGTGCCGAGGCCGGCCTGCAAGAGGCGGACCGGCAGCCGTCTCGGATGTGTCTGCGAAGTGTCTGCGAAGTGTCTAGGAGGCGTCTGACCTGGAAGACGGCCCAAAAGATGGTGCGTGCCATGTACAGCTGCGTCGCCGCCCTCAGCGCCGCGCTCATCTCGCCTCCGCTCTCGGCCGCCGCCGCCCGCACCGCCTGGAGCGCCGCTGCGACGAGCGGCTCGGTCGGCGCGGCGCGGGCGCGCGTGCCGTCGTTCATCAGGTAGCGGAAGAACTGCTTTCGGAACGAGGCGTGCGCACCTGGGGACGCGTCGTGGACGCGTCGTGAAATGTGTCGTGGGCGTGTCGTGGGCGTGGGTGGGCGAGGCAGGCGCCATTGTTTCCCGGTGCGCCATCGCCGGACGCGAGCGCGAGGGGAAAGAGCCGCTCTCCCGGGTAGGACGGGCTCATCGCAGTTGGCCGCACGTTTGGCTTGCCGATGTAGAAGCCCCGGTCCATCGGTCCAAGCAGCCGCCGATGCACCTCGGCCGTGCTCGCAACCGCCAGTTTGCCGCCGATCCAAAACGTGTCACCAAACCAGCGCTGCCGGTCGATCTCCGGGTCCGCGATCGAGACAGCGTCCAACTGTCCGAGCAGGAAGACTGTGCACGAGAGGCAGCAGGCACACGGCCCGCAAGGGCATACGCAGCACGAAGGCAGGCCGTTCGCGTCCGAAGGGCAATACTGATACCGATAGCTCGCCAGTCGGTTTTGGCAGCCGTCCTGGCAGCGGATGGCTCTCAGGCAGCAGCCGTCGCTGCACCCGCACGTGGCCGTGCGGCAAAGCGTCGAGCACGGCGCGACACACCACGGCCCGCAGACCACACACCCTGCCGTCGAGAGGCACGGCACGAGGCAGTCGGTGAGCGTTACGAGGCAGTCAGTCGGCGCACGTTTGTTCGAGGCGGGGCTACATGGCGCGTCCACGGGGCTACATGGCGCGTCCACGTCGCGCATGATGGACAAACTCTTCGGCTCTGCCATCATGCTTTGAGGATGGCCGGAAGCAACACGATAAGGTCGGAGAGGATGGCCTCAGCAGATGGCCTGGAGGCGACCAAGGTTGTGCCGTGTGTGTGTGAGCGATCTGTGATCTGTGAGGGTCCGCCCGCAGGCGCATTTTGTATACTCTGGCGGTGCCCGGTGCCGAGCGCAGGCAGAGCCCACAGGTCAGACCTTAAGACAGCGTTGTAGATCCCTGGGCGAGGGTGATGGCGTCCCCGTCGGGTCAGGGCTGAAGGCGGGGGAGACCAACCCGATCTCTCCGGCGTCCCGCGGGAGCGTGATTGACACCCCCCCCCGTGCCAACAGCCCCATGGAGGTAGGCCACTCGTCTAGCCAATCAGCCTTAAGCGAGCGGCCTGGCCGTTGGAATGGCCGGGTGGAGAGAGGGGCGGAGTCGGCTCGGAAGCGCGACTGCAGCCACGGGGACTGCCCGCGCACTCTCGTCGGGTTGAGGGGAGGACGACTGTCTCTGACGGCGGACCTCAGTTACGAGCCGCCCTCCCCTCGAGACGCGAGGCCAGCGCACTTGGGGCCGAGCCCCAGCGTGCACCGCCCCACACGCCTCACGTTCTGAGTGAGGTAATCCAAGTGGGAGATAAGCCTCCAAAACGACACGCTATTACCTACCCTATCCCCCTGCCTACCTGCCCTCAAAGCGGCCTGCGGGCCTTCTATTACCTACCTAACCCCCCCCACGCGCGCGCGCGCGCGTGCGCGCGCCATCGAACGGTTTCACGACGGCGCCGGCGAACGGCGCACGCCGAGCGCGTCGTGTACCCCGCGGACCGCGACCGACCGACCGATGTCGACGGCCTCGCTCGCTCGCATTCAGTACGAGCTGCTGCGTTGCGTCCGACGCGAACCGCAGCTGCAGGCCGAAACCCGGCGCATGGCTTGATTGGTGGCGCAGCCCGGTGCGGCCGACACCGCAGCCGGACCTTTCACGGTGGTCGTCGTTCACGGCGCGCCGACGCCACCCTCCACTCACTCGCCCGTCTGGTCCCCCCGCGACCCGCTTGACGAGCAGGCAGGCGGCTCTTCGCAGATGACGATGACGCTGGTCGCAGCTTCGCTTGCGGCCAGGCAGCGCGCAGCATCTTAAAAAGTGGGGCGTGCCACGTGACCTCCTTGACGCCGTGAACTACCAGGAAGCCTGGTTCCACCTGTTTGAGTCCGGTCGGGCAACGGGTCCGGTTTGAGTTCGTCGGGCAACGGCCACGGCCCCATATCTGGTGGTAGACGCCATGGCTCTGGAGCTTCAAGCTCCCCCAACACGCTACGTCGATGCCCATGGACCCAAGGCACTGTCCCGTTGCAAGGTCCTCGCCCGTTCCGCGCGTGCCACCCCAGCCGGAACGACGTATGGCGAAGTCAGGGCACTGGTTCATGCCTTTCGTGTAGTCATTGAGCGCGAGGCGGTTGAGGTACATGCCCGTCCCAGTGCCAACGTACTTTCTCGTCGACTGGTTGAGCCTGAAGCAGTCAATGCTTTCCCCACAGCCACGGGGCTTCGCATCTGGTTCAGGTGTCCCAACGCACTCAGGCCCGGTGTATACGCGACGGCTGTTCTTGTCGTCATTTCCATGCACGTCCGATGTCAAATTAAGCGCGCTGTTGAGCATCCTACAGAGACGCAGCACGTCCAGTACGGCGTCGCCATCGAGGCGCCCGAACCAAGTAACGCTCGCCGGCGCTCGTTGGAGAAGCACGTCCCAGGCCAACCGCGTCTTGTTGAAGAGCAGCTTCGAGCTGGCACGCAGCACTGGAAAGCGGCCATAGTGATCCTTCTCCTCGGAAACGATGACGAGCTGGCGTTCATCGGGCAGAAACCTCAGCCAGCCGTCGTAGGCCGCCGCTACGAGGTCGTGCTGTAGTGGGGAAGAGAGCACCTGCAGTGCGAGCGGCACGTCGGGAGGAGCCATGGTATCAAAACATCAAAAAACAAAAAAAGCGCGCCTTTGCGTGGGACCATGGACGGACGCGAGTCCTAGCCGTCCTTTGTTTGTATTAATAAATGGCGCTACGGAACGCCACTTACTCTCTCTAGGTGCGCCTTGCGGGCACATCCGCGGATCCCCTACGCACACGACGCACACACCCCGACAGGCACCTACAGCACAGACACCGAACGCATACCGACCATGCGTCGGCCGCGAAATCACGATGCAAGCGCGCAACATACAGCAAGGATGCGGGGTTTTTTGCATATGGGGTCTGCCCAGTGGGTGCCCCCGGTCATCTGCAGCCCCTCCCCAGCCCTGTGTCCCTCTGTCCGCGACGCTGGCGCCCAGCGGAAAATCGAGCAATACTGCCCGATATCGCGACGCGCCACCAAGCTCGGGCATGTGGTCGGCACAGGCTGAGCTGCTCGCGGTGCACAGGTCATGATGCGGACCGTGCACCGCGAGCAGCTCGAGGCGTGGCGAGCACCTGGCCGAGGACGGCGGCGTCCCCCATCGGGTTACATCGCGCGAATGACCTTTTTGTGACCCTTTTGTACGAACCGTTCACGGCACTAGCCCACCGGACGGTCTCACTCTCAGGCTGCGCCCCTGCGCGCACACATCCAACGAAGATCCATGCACCATGGGAACCACAGGTCACAGCATCACAGTCACAGGAGTGCACCTGCACAAACCAATTCAAAAAAACAATATCCGCGGAGACGGAAAAAACGAAAACGGTAGAAGAGAAGAGTCAAGAGATGCGTGCTACAAGCTTCGTGGCCGCACACCGCTCGCGGAGTTCACGCGGCACTTTCACAAACGAAAATCTCACACGCGTTGGTGAGCATCATACTGCTTTTCGAAGTCCTTCCTGCCCCACTTCTGAACGCCCTCCTCACTAATTCCACCATCATTCAGGCACGGCGGGTTGAAAATGCAGCGTACCACCCCGTGGCAGAGCGTCTGGCATGCCAGGAGTGCGGTGACGATGCCAACGCAACACTCGAAGCCCTCCAAGCCCGTCAGGCGCTGTGAGATCGAGAGATGTGGTGAAAGTGCTCAGAAGACACGGCGACGCGAACTCTGGCGGGCACAAGCGGCCGGGGATGGCCATGGGGCGCAAGGCGGCATGCCGAGACGAGCAGGTGGCAAGCGGATCTTATGGCGCGGCACCTGCTTGTCCCTTGCATCGGCTCCGTCGGCGCCCGCGTCGCTACGCTCCATGCTTTCGGCCTCGGGTGCGGCGGCCTGCCGTTTCTGCCGCTGCTCCTCAGCGAGTCTATCCTGGAAGTTGAACTGAGCGCCGCGCGCTTTGGGCTGCGAGCTGGCGCCTTTCTTGTTCGGATGCCCCGCCTGTCCCTGCACCCCACCCGAGAGTGGTTGCGTCGGCGGCTGCCCCTGTCCCTGGCCCACGTCGGCTTCCGCGGGCGCGGCTTCCCGTGACGGTGCCGCCCCGTGGTCCCGCCCGTGGTCCCGCCCGTGATCCCGCCCGTGGTCCCGCCCGTGCTTCTTCGACCGCTCCCGCTTCGCTGCCCGCTTCGCTGCGGCTCTCTTGTCTGCAGGCATCGCCGAGAGCGCCTGGTATGCGGAGGTCACGTCGGCAAACTTGCGCTCCGCCTCGGCGTTGCCTTGGTTCTTGTCGGGATGAAATTGACGCGCAAGCTGGTGGTATGCGCTCTTGAGGTCGCTATCAGATGCATCGACTTCAACACCGAGCTCGCGAGTGATTCTGAGATCAGGTTGGGCGACTGGCAGACATTTCAAAAATTTGGCGCCGCAGGCGCCCGCTGCGTGCCCACCATGGTTGGGCGCGCAGCGAAGAAAATTTTGCGCTCTCGACAGCCTTTTCTAATAGGAAAATGGCCTCTACTCGGCGCCATACCGCTTGTCGGCGCACAGCGGAGTTCGCAAGCCGGACCTGCTGCCTTCCCTTCTACGTACACTTTCAGAATGGAGGCTCAAACGCAGCGCAGGGCTCAGACCAAGTGCAAGTCGATTTGTACCACAAAGTTGGTAGACAGTGCCAAAACCGCGGAACCGAAAATGGCGTTTAATTTCGCGCACCTGCTGTCCGCCGCCTGTGGCGGCGCTCCGCACCGCTTGAGGCGCCTGCGGCGCCCCTGGCGGCGCGCTGTCCGCGCGCCCCTCTGTGGTTTTCGTGGGGGGCTCGGCTCTCGTAAGTGCTAAGTCTCGATTTGTACAGGATTTCGACGTTAGTGGCAAAACTGCGGAACCGAAAATGGCGTTTAATTTTGCGCACCTGCTGTCCGCCGCCTGCGGCGGCGCTCCGCGCCGCTTGGGGCGCCTGCGGCGACCCCCTGGCAGTGGCAGCAGTGTGTACGGCTGCGGGTGCGCCCGGTACACAAAACCGGCGCTCTATGGCGTGCTCCGGGGGAGCACGACTACGCAGTCGTGGCTTCCACACGCGAGAGAGTGGCTTCTATATTTACGAAAACATTGGGCGTCCCTAGTGCCGCATCCATAAGAAGTGACGTCACGGTTCCAGGAGCGCCTGGCGGCACAGCTTAGAGTGGCAGCCGAGCGCCGGCCACGACTATCGAGTCGCCGTCGCGGAGCTGAGGGCTGGCCGACGGGTGGCGCGGTCTTCCTCCCAGCGCCGCCCATCGGTCAGCCCTCAGATCGATCGATCGGCGCTCAAAGTCGCTTCAGATCCGAGAAAGCTGCTGGCGCCGCTGCCGATCCCAGCCGCGACGCCAGCAGCTTCCTCTGCTCTCCAATGCGCCGAGAAGCGACGCGGCGGTGCTCGGCTCGCCATGCACGATGACGGCTCCGCTGGGTGCTCGTCGGCCGGTCCGGTGGCACCCTATTCGCGCGTCACCTGCCGGCGTCCCGACGACAGCCTCGCGCCGCCGCTGATGGAGGGGCGGTCGGCGCCACTGCCGCCGCGCCGCCGGTGGGAGAGGCACTGGTGGTGGCCTGGGCGGCCCTCCGCCGCCGCTCGGCGCGCCCGGGCAGCGGTGGCAGCCTGCGCCGCCCCCGCTTCGAGCGGGCGCCCCCGCTTCGAGCGGGCGCCCCCCCGCTTCCAGCGGGCGCCCGGGACGGGTTCCCCGCTTCGAGCGGGGAGATGCGGCCTGGGATTCGCTTTCTGAAATGTCTGCCTCCAAAGGGGAAACGACTAACCTGATCTCAGAATCACTCTCGCGGCCTCTGGCTGGAACAGGATCGCAAGCGAGTCCCCCCGGCAGGCGCGCGTCTTCCGAGAGAGGAGCGGGAGCGAGGGACCTTCTTAGTTGTCCGGCATGCAGATGCATGCACGGCCGTTCAGAAACTTTCCCAGCCGTTGGAATGGCTGCTCTCCCGCCCCTCACCGGGCCGCGAACGGGTAGTAGACGTTGGCGCCGAAGAGGGAGGAGAGTCGCCGAAGGACGGGTAGTCGTCGGTCATGCGGGGGGAGGAGGAGTCGGCGAGCAGCAGGGGGGGAGAAATGCCTGAGAGGGTGGGGAGGGAGGCGTGAGGCGCGAGGTGAGGGGCGTGGGGGCGCGGGGCGCGGGGCGTGCGTGGGACGCGAGGCGTGAGGCGCAGGGCGTGGGGCGGGAGGGCGCGGGGCGCTCGAGGTTGGGGCAGGGGGTGTTTTGTGTGTCTGTATGTGTGTCTGTCTGTTTCTGTGTGTGTGTGCGTGTTGGTTTGTTTGTGCGAGGGCTGGGCGGGGCAGGGCAGGGCGGCGGCGAGCGGCGAGCGGCGTCGGCGAGATCGGCGACGTAGAGAGGCGATGGTGACGTACACGGCGGCAGTGTTCACGGCAGCAGCGCCGGTGGCGGCCCCGCGCAGCGGCGGCGGCGCCCTGAGTGAGGCAGACTGCCCTGCACAGCCTGCTGGGCACGCTCCCGACGAGCGGCGCGCCATGCGGGCCCGCCGCGGGCGACGCGGGCTGCGAGCCGACACGCGTGTCGCAGGCGTAGACAGCACTGGCGAAGCGAGGCGGCCGGCGCCGGCCCCGGAGGCGGCTGCAGTAAGAGCAGCGAGGCAGAAGTCACTGTCCAAGGCGTACTTAGCAGGCTGCCATCGAGCAGCGCGCCATGCGGGCCTGCCGCCGGCGCGACGAGATTGGAGAGCCGACAGGCATCGTTTCGAAGAGGTAGGTGTACTGAGGAGAGCCATCGCGCCCGAGGCGGTCCGCGCCGGCCCTGCAGGCCGTCTCAGAGAGCCTGGCGAGGCTGTACAGAATGCCAAGAGCATACTGGGCAGGCTGCCGTCGAGCGACGAGCCATGCTGTCGTCCTAAGTCCTATCCTCTGCGCTCTGGCCGGTACTGCCAGAGCAGACTCGCTCGGCACTCTCGCTGGGCGAGGGCATCGGTCTCAATGCTTGGTGCTGGAAAGAATTTCATCCCACTGGCGCGGGACGGGGGACGCACACAAGTAAAATCCCCAACAAGCATGTGTGCAGGGTGGCCTGACACGTGACACAGCTCACAGGCTCCCCGCCTGATTGATTTTTGGTTATCGAGAGAGACGAATTCCCGAGCGGTAAGTGTCACCCCGGCGGCGCAACCGACCCGCGCCTCTGCTCGCGCTGCGCAATTTTGGCGAGCCCCTCACGGTACGTCGGGTACCTTAGGCCGCCCGGCAGCAGCACGCGGCGCATCCGCGCGTTGTCTACGCGCTTGTGCTCTGCGGCGCGGCGGCGAGCGCGGCGGCTCGCGCCCGCGCCTAGGGTTCGGGGTCCGGGGGCCTTTACGTCAGGGGCGGGGACCTGGGGACCGGAGCCGGCGCATCGCGCGCCTGCTGCGTCTGCGTCGCCAGCTGCGGCTAGAGGCGCGCCGAGTAGTGCTGCGGCGTGCGCCATGACCTAAGGTATGGTGAGGTAAAGAGGCAAGGTGAGGTAAAGGCAAGGTGGGCTTCACTCACGCGAGGTGGTGGGGCAAGGCCAGGCAACCGTCGCAACTCCACGTCCAAAGGCAGGAGCCCAACGGCACCCAGAGAGCAAGGCCCAGCGCGCGTGGGTGAGTGGCCCATGAGTGAGATGTGTGTGTTTGTTGTGTGTGTGCGTGTGCCTCGCCGCGAGGCGCCGGCGCGTCGTCGGCGAGGTTGAAGATACCTGCAGGAGTGCTCCGAGGAGCGTCAGAGAGGCCGGGGGCGCCTGCCACGCGTCGCCGGTGCGAGGGGAAGAGAAGGCAGGGAAAGAAGGCAGCTCGCCGGAGCTGTCGGCTGCGCCTGCCGGCTGCACCATCGACGCGAGCAGCGCGGCGCAGATGTCCTCGACATGGATGCGGGAGACGTACCGCACAGGCGGCGGCGGCGGCGGTCCACCCTCCCCCCCCCCCTCCCCCGCGCCCTCGCCCGCGCCTTTGTCGGCCCGCACCGCCGCCGCTCGCGCCACCGTATCGAGTGCGGAGCGTCCGGGGCCGTAGATGCCGGCCAGGCGGAAGCAGCACGCGCGAGGCGGCGCGGCAGCTCGCTGGCCGACGTGCAGCCACTCACGCTCGGCGGCGAGACGGTGCGCGCCTGTGGGAGAAGGCTCCGAGAAGGTTCGCCGCGAGGGCTCCTCGACGGCGCCCTCCTGCGAGGCGGTGCGCGCTGGCGCTGCCGGGCGCGCAGCGTGTCTCGGCGAGCTCGCCGACCCACCCACCGTCGTGGTCGCCGTACACGCTCGTCGTCGAGAGGTAGCCCACCCACCGCAGCCTCCCGTCCGCGCCGCCGCACGCGCGCTCCACCTCCTCAGCGTGCAGCGCGAGGAGCGGGTCGCGGTCGAAGTCGGCGACCGGCGGCACGGTCGCGAGGAGGTGTGTCGCATCGGCGAGCTGGGCCAGGCCCGCCTCAGTCAGGCCCGCGTACTCCTCGTCCAGATCAAAGGCGTGCACAGACGTCAGCCCAGTCGCAGCTGCAATCTCGCTGGCGCGCGAGGCTGACCGGCAGGTGCCAGAGACGCGCCAGCCGAGGTCGCGGGCGTCGAGCGCGGCCTGCAGGCCGACGTAGCCAAGGCCGAAGACGAAGAGGTGCGGCTGCTGCAGAGCAGGCATTTGTCCCGAGGCGAGAAGAGTTCACAACCACACGTGAGACGGCGCGCGCGGAGCGCGTGGGGCGGCCCGCATTTTCTTTTTTTTCAAAAATCTTCCCTCTAGCTGAGTGGAGAAGATAAAAAAGAAACTCCGGGGCCAAAGGCGCCGCGCAGCTCGAGATGGAGGATACTGATCACTACTGATGGAGGATACTGAACGGCAGCGCACGGCGGTTGCCAGCTCGAGCGATCAAACGCTCGCCGAGCGCGTCGCCGCTGCCGTCCCGAGATGGACGAGCTTCTCGCTCGGCACGCAGATGCAGACGAGGAGGTGCCCATGATGTCGCGCGAGGAGCTCCAGGAGCTCATGCACAGCGTGCCAATCTCTTTATTTGCTGGCGTCCATAATGGCCCTGCTTGATGTCAAGCACCGCCAGGCGAGGCGCGTGTGCAGCACGTGGCATGCCGAGTGGTGGGCGACGGATACGGTACGTCGTGGGCTGCGGAGGTAGGTGAGCCCGCCCGTGCTGATGCCGCATGATACACACGTGAACGACATCATCGCTCTGGATGACGAGCGGCTCTGCCTTGCCTCCACAAGAGGGATGGGCGCTGGTGCTGGTGCTGACGGGATGCGCGTCATCGTCAACATGCACGCAATTCTCGACCCGAGCTCCGACTGCCAGCCGCTCACCCTGCACTGCAGTCACCAACCTTCGTGGCGCCTCGCAGCGGGCAACGGCCGCATCTTCAGCTGTGGCGGTGACATTCGATCGTATCGGGTGACGGACTACTCCATGGTAGCAGCGCGCGCTCCATCCGCGCCATTCTCGTTCTTCGGTCTCGCTCTCGCCCCTGTTGGTCCGCTCTCGCGGTGGAGAGGATGGAGGAAAGAGAGTGGATCGTCGCGCTGGACCCGGGCACGCTCGAGACGCGCTTGACGTTTGGCGACTTTCAGAGTGGTGCTCTGCATGGGATGGCTGTCGTTGGCAAGGAGCTGTATGTCGGCCACGAGCCGGACTGCAGCATACGCGTCTTTTCCTTCACCGGCGAGCCGCTGCGCCAGATCACGGGTGCGTTTCGAGTGCCGCACGTGCTCCGCTACTTCATGCGGCGCCTGTACCTGCTCGAGTACAACGACGAGCTTCCACATCTCGATGAGAACGGTCAGGTCGACGAGAGCGAGGAGGTGACCGCAGAGCGGTATCTGGCAGGGACGCGCGTCTTTGTGCTGACACCAGAGGGCGATCAGCTGCAGGTGTATGACTTACGACCACAGCTGCAGCGCCCAGGCGAATTCGTGTTTGCGATGAATGTTTTCGGCGGGCAGCTTCTCATCGCCACAAGCAGCCGCAGCTTGGACAATGTCAACAGCACCGTTGACTCGATGTTTGCACTGAGTGGCGTGTGAGACGCGTGCGCGGAGAAGCAGCAGGTGGCTGGAAGCCAGCACTCGCTGCAGCTGCTGCAGAGCCTCGCAACGCTCGACAATGCGAGGACCCAGCTCGGCCTCCTTAAACTTTGACTCCAGTGTGGGTGCGCGGCGAGCCAGTCTTGTGACACGCGCGCTGCTCACGCGTCTGGGCGACGGCATGGGCGCGCACCGAGGGCGGCGGCATGGGCTGAGCGCAAGATGTGCGTGTGTTCCGTGTGAGAGGGACCGCTTCTTTTGAGAGAGAGATTTGTAGCGATACCAAACAACTCTCTGTGCTCTTACCCACAGTGAGAGTGTAAAACTTTGTAAAATACTCTGACTACTGACAAATCACACACATTTTTGTGAGATTTGAATGAGCCTCCTTTGGGCGGGGTTTTTTCTTTGCGCGGGAGATGTATCTCGCCAAATCTGACCGTATCTCGTCATATCCCGCCATATCCCGCGCCGTATCCCGCCGTATATCGAAAGGTGCAAGATGGATGCTTTCGCTCCTCAACCCGAAGAGGGCCTCAAAGCCATCGCTCTCGTGAGCATGCTTCCCGCGAGGGATGTGAGCCCGGAGCGGGTAGAGACGCCTCGCCTCCGCCGCAGATAACCGGCGGGCGGACATCGCGAAGAATGAAGAAAAAACTCCGCAAATGGTCGCCTCTTCGCCAACGAGCAACGTGGCCAAGGCCGAAGAAAGGTGCCTGCTCGGGCATCTCTCTCTCTCTCTCTCTCTCTCTCTCTCTCTCTCTCTCTCTCTCTCTCTCTCTCTCTCTCTCTCTCTCTCTCTCTCTCTCGGGCGAGGCGAGAGCCCCGAAAACGAAGAGAGAGGGAGATTTGAAAACCAACAAGAAATAATGAGAGCGGAAGCACCGACTTGTGAATTTCATCCCCAAGGACGACTCGTCACGCACAGCCATCTCCTTCCGCCCAAGCATGCTCTCGATCATCGCCACGTACTCCGCCCCGGTCCCGCTCCACGGCCGCGAGCTCACCGCCGGGTGGCAAGCCTACATGAACCAGGGCCTTCAGACGGGCGCCGCCTACGCCGGCACCGGCGCTTCGGGCGAGGGCTCCTTTGACGACCTCAACGCTCAGACCGCGGACGCCTTCAGCGCGCTCAACCACCAGGGCGAGCCCGCCGCCGCCGCCGCCTCGCCGTCCGCCGCCTCAGCGTCCACCGCCGCCTCGCCGGCCTCCACCATCGGGACCGACGTCACCTCTGCCGTCGCCACGCCGATCGTCTCCTCGACCGACGCCTTCACCGCCGGCATCATCTCGGTCGTCGACTCGCTCACCGCGGCGCTCGGCTCGCCCGCCGCCTCGAGCGCCGCGCCCGCCTCCGCCGCCGCGCCCGCCTCGCCCTCCTCGTCCGGCGCCGCCTCGGCTCCCCACTTTGCGGGCTGGCAGGCGTACATGAACCAGGGCATCGCCACCGGCCTCCAGTACGCCAACGCGGGCGCCGGAGTCGCCGCCGGCACCACCGACCCGGCGACGGGCTTCAACGACCTCAATGCCGCGACGGCCGACAGCTTCGACGCCCTCAACCACGGCGCGCCGCTCGCCGAGCAGGACGGCGGGGAGCGGCGCAAGCTCGCCGCCGCCGCGCCGGAGGAGAAGGTGTGGACGGGCGCGTGGAGCGACCACCACGCGGAGGCGGGCGGCAAGGAGACCACCTCGCCGCTCGGCGCCGCCAACGTCGGCACCTCCTCCCTCGAGCACGCCGCCACGACCGGCTTCGCGCACGGCGCGTCCCACGTCATCGGCGCCAACACCCACGGCGCGACCGACGACCACGCCGCCAACTCGGACATCCTCTCGACCGACAAGTACCTGGGCACGCCGGGGCACCAGAACGACTGGACGCAGTACCTGCCGGTCGTGCCCGGCAACAACGACGGCGGCTACCTCGGCGGCGAGGTTGTGCAGGACGAGTCGCAGGTGTCGGGCTACGTCGGCGGCTCCTACTACCCGTACCCCGCCGCCCCCGCCGAGTACGCCACCGTCGGGCCGATCTACGCGGGCAAGTACACCGCGGCGGGCCTCGAGACGGTCGCGGGCTGGGCCACGGGCGCCGACTTCAACGAGGAGGGCATGCCGGAGGGGACGGCGAACCGGTTCCTCGAGCTCGACACGCAGCTGCTAGACGACTTTGACAAGCTGAACCGCGGCGGCTCGGTGCTCGGCCGCTGACCTGAGCCGGGGTGCTACCATCGATATGTGTACTACTCTAGGGAGCGGTCTAGTCCCGTGGTGGGTGCTCGATTCCTTTGTGTACAACGAACTATAAACACATGACCTCAAACGCGCCGCCCGCGCGCGACCCCTCTCGGCACACGGGTCACGGCAGCGCATCGGGCGCCGCGAGGTGGCAGCGGGGAGGGGTGAGGCGGCGGCGGTCGAGGCGGGCGAAAGTTGTCAGCGGTTCGGGCGGCCAGGGTGGCAGCAGCGGGCCTGTTCCCGAGGATGTCGGAGAGGCGGGCGGCGCAGGGGCGGTCTGCGATGCCCGGCGCCCTCGGGCAACGCCAACGGGGCAGCGGAGGCAGAGGCACCAGCTGCCGCGTCCTTTTCCGTCGGCGCGCGGAGAGCGGAACGGGCGAGGGAGCCATCCCCGACGAGGTCGTGGAGGCGGCTGTGCAAGGCGACGATGCGGTGCTGGTGTGGCTCGACGGCGGCGGGCGGGTGGACGCGACGTTCACTCATATGAGTGTGAGCGGCAATGCGGTACTGATACTTTCTCGCCGCCGCCTACGGCCACACGAGCGGCTGGCCGCGCAGCTGCTGCAGCGTGGCGCGTCGGTCGACCTTCAGAACAATGAGAATGGCACCGCGCTGATCCTAGCCGCAAGGAACGGCCACAAACAGGTGGCCGAGCTGCTGCTGCAGCACGGGGCAGAGATCAACTTGCAGGACTGCAAGGACCATACCGCGCTGATGCTCGCCGCCTTCAACAATTATCCCGCCGTCGTGCTCCGCTTGCTGCGGGCGGGCGCCGACGCGAAGCTGCGCTCGGTGTCTGGAGACACAGCGCTGGGGTTCGCCAAGAAGCAGGGCCACAGCGAGTGAGTGCGTGCCCTCGAGGGAGCCACCCCTTTGCCGCATGCTGCAGAGAGTGCATGCGGCGGCAAAGGGCGCGCCCGCGACGGCGGCAAAAGAAGCAGTGTGTGCTGAGGGGGCGGCAGCGAGGGAGGCGGAGCGGGCGGCGGCGGAGGCGGAGGCGGCACGGCATGCCGAGGAGCGCTGGCGGAGGTCGAGGCGGAGAAGCGCGCCAAGGGCAAGAAGGGCAAGAAGAAGAAGAAGGTAGGCGGGAGCGGCGGCGCTGGGCCGTCGCAGGAGCCCGAGGCGCTGGCGGAGGAGGAGGCAGCCGCAGCTGAGGCGGCGAAGAAGGCCGAGGAGGCGAGGCTTCTCCTGCTTCTCGAGACGCAGCTGGCGCGTGGAAGTGCTCCATCGACGAGGCGAAGGCGGAGAGGATGGAGCGGAGCCGGTTCGGGTTGGTCCACGAAAAGTCCGGGTGCTGGACGAGCGCCTGAGCTCGGGCAATCTCGGGTAATCTCGGAGCACCACGACAATCCCCGGATCTCGCACCATGTTGCATGTAGGATAATCTCGACTGCACCTCGACTGCACCTCGGCTGCACCTCGACTGCACCTCGACTGCACCTCGGCTGCACCCTCCTAGCCTCCTTCCCTTTTTTCTTTGTTTTTTCTTAGGCGACTCCGGATTCTCGCTCTGGATCTCCTTTTGAGGCTCAAGTCTCTTGACCGAAAGAAAGAATTCTACGTCAGGAAAAAGAATTTTCCCGCGGGAAAAGAAGGGGATGGGGATGCCGGGATGAAGACCGCTGCGAGAATTGGCGAGAGACTGCGAAGAGAGATAGGCAGAGGCAGATACCCAAGGGTGGGCGACGGCTAGCACCACCCTCCTCTCCTTAAAATCCCTGTGTGCAGAGCAAGTGCCTGCTCGCGTCCCTGCACGCTCCGTCTGCAAAACTGCAAGCAACGCCCGTAGAGGGTGCGTTGAGGGCACTCCCTCAAGGAAGCGCCGTTCGACTCTGCCATTTCCTTGGCCTTACGCGTTGCCTATTGGATTTGCGTGTTGGATTGAGTCGCTGTTGACCCACGTCGCATAAGTTCGAAGTCCGAGCTCGTCCGTCCCGAGAAGCACCCGCCTCTCGTCTCGAGCGCCCATCATGCTCTGCCACTCGCGACTCCTAATCGTCCTCGTGGCGACCGCCTGCGCGGCGCCCGTGCCCGTCGTCGACGTGCCAGACGGTCGCGCTAAGCAGTTCCCGGCGTCAGAGGGTGGTGTTGCTTTGCAAGTTCCCGCTCAAGGCATCGAGGAGCAGAACGGCGGCTTCGAGCCCAGCAACGGCGGCAACGGTGGCTCCTTCGGCGGCGACGAGGAGCAGGAGCAGAACGGCCGCTTCGAGCCAGGCAACGGCGGCAACGGTGGCTCCTTTGGTGGCGACGAGGAGCAGGAGCAGAACGGCGGCTTCGAGCCAGGCAACGGCGGCAATGGTGGCTCCTTTGGTGGCGACGAGGAGCAGGAGCAGAACGGCGGCTTCGAGCCAGGCAACGGCGGCAACGGTGGCTCCTTTGGTGGCGACGAGGAGCAGGAGCAGAACGGCGGCTTCGAGCCAGGCAACGGCGGCAATGGTGGCTCCTTTGGTGGCGACGAGGAGCAGGAGCAGAACGGCGGCTTCGAGCCCAGCAACAGCGGCAACGGTGGCTCCTTCGGCGGCGACGAGGAGCAGAACGGCGGCTTCGAGCCCAGCAACGGCGGCAACGGTGGCTCCTTCGGCGGCGACAAGGAGCAGCCGACCAGCCGTTCGCTCCCCACCGCAACTTTGCCTGGCTTCCACCCCAACGTCCCGGGCCTACGCCCGGTGCCACACGTGCCCACTAGCCCCGAACACGACGATGTTGCCAGCGCTCTCTTTGCGAGCGCGGCTCTCGTCTCGGGCCACAATGAGCTAGCGGGCGTCGCACTCGCTGCGCAGGGCCACCCGATGGCCGGCATGGCGGCAATGATGATGGGCAACGGTAACGAGGGCGAGCAGGCGGATGCGACTTCTCCGCCCTCCTCTCCTCGTGGCCTCGTCGCCGCCGCAGACGGCTTCGTGGCTGCCATCGACAGCCTCGTTGGCGCCGACACGGACGCGACTTCTCGCGGCTACGTACCCAAGATGACAAACACGAACCCCGGCTTCCACCTGAACGGGCCGAACGGCATCGAGCCCGGCTTCGCCTTCAACGGCGTCTGGCAGCCGTCGCAGCAGCAGAACGGCGCCAAGTGCCCCGACGTCCCCGCGTCGATGCACACGCTGCAGCTGGCGGAGGACAGCGCCTCGGCCTGCCAGCAGACGTGCCTCAGCTACGCGCAGTACCACAAGTTCTTCTTGGGCTATGCCGGCAAGGACTTTTGCTGCCAGTACAAGGAGGACGGCGCGCCCGGCGAGTGCCAGATCTCCCCGCCGATTACCGCCACGAACGTCCCCTACCTTCCGGACAGCGAGTACACCGCCTTCTTCTTCCACCCGACGGCGGCTGCCAACGGGGTCTAGCTTGTCGCCGTCACCACGCCTGCATGGGCTGTGCGGTCCGGCGTGTCGGCATGCACGCCTCTCTCCACCCTTGGCCCTGCTCAAATCTACTCAGAGCTCACTTCTCTACTCTCTCGTCGTCCCCCTCACCTCTCTCACTCTCCCTCGTACGGCTATGGGTGGTACTCTTGCTTATTATGATTGAGCACACGTACGATTCGGCTTGTCGCCTGAGACACGTTTCGAGACACTCGAGAACCCCTTGAGAAGACACCTTCTGCTGCACGTCTCGTCGCGGCTGTGTCGGCGCGAGCGGCGGCGGGGTGAGAGGCGCCTGTCATTCGTCGTGCCTGTAAGTCCAAGACTCCAAGTGTCATCTCAACGAGGAGAGGATTCGGTTCGGCATTATTTACGGTGGAGACGTCGGTCGAGGGGCTGGCGGAGGCGTGGGGAGAGGCGACGAGCGAGGCGAGCGAGGCGAGCGAGGAGGAGACCGCGGAGGCGGGCGAGGAGGCGGCAGCGGAGGCGGCAGCGGCAACAGAGGCGGCAGCGGAGGCGGAGGTGGAGGCTGCGGTTGTGGCAGCGGCAGAGGAGGAGGAGGCTGCCGCGCAGCGGAGGAGGACGAGGAGGCGGCCGAGGCGGCAGGCCCCGCGGCCCCGAGGCGGCATTTGAGGCGGCAGAGGCGGCGCTCCCTCGCCGCCGCCAAGGCGAGGCGCGCGTCACTTGCCGCTGCGAAGGCCAAGGCACGGGAGAGGCGGCTTAGCCCGCGTGCAAGCCACGTTGGCGCAGTGGCAACCTGCGACGGTGTATCAGTCGCCTTATGCCACCGTTGCATATCCTTACGACGGTGTATCAGTCGCCTTATGCCACCGTTGCATACCCTCAGTCGCCTTATGCCACCGTTGCATATCCGGATATGCAACGGTGGCATAAGGCGCGACTGATACACCGTCGCAAAACTGCACGTCGGGTCTCGAGTTCGAATCCCGCAGTTCGACTCGGCGCAAAAAAACCAGACGGGCGTTGTCACTGGTTCGAAACCCACCTTAGCGTTCACCTGCTATCCGCCGGTACCCAAACCGGATGCATCTCCGCACGACCCAGGAACATGTGCAGTTTTGCGACGGTGTATCAGTCGCGCCTTATGCCACCGTTGCATATCCGGATATGCAACGGTGGCATAAGGCGACTGATGCACCGTCGCACAACCACGGGGAGGGGTCTCTAGTACTCCGGGGTGCGCGTCCTCCGTTGAACGATGTCGTGACGAAGGAGTTTTGTGGCCGAGAGGGTCGCGCGCGGGCGGCGCGTTTGAGGTGCGTCATGTGTTTATAGTTCGTTGTACACAAAGGAATCGAGCACCCACCACGGGACTAGACCGCTCCCTAGAGTAGTACACATATCGATGGTAGCACCCCGGCTCAGGTCAGCGGCCGAGCACCGAGCCGCCGCGGTTCAGCTTGTCAAAGTCGTCTAGCAGCTGCGTGTCGAGCTCGAGGAACCGGTTCGCCGTCCCCTCCGGCATGCCCTCCTCGTTGAAGTCGGCGCCCGTGGCCCAGCCCGCGACCGTCTCGAGGCCCGCCGCGGTGTACTTGCCCGCGTAGATCGGCCCGACGGTGGCGTACTCGGCGGGGGCGGCGGGGTACGGGTAGTAGGAGCCGCCGACGTAGCCCGACACCTGCGACTCGTCCTGCACAACCTCGCCGCCGAGGTAGCCGCCGTCGTTGTTGCCGGGCACGACCGGCAGGTACTGCGTCCAGTCGTTCTGGTGCCCCGGCGTGCCCAGGTACTTGTCGGTCGAGAGGATGTCCGAGTTGGCGGCGTGGTCGTCGGTCGCGCCGTGGGTGTTGGCGCCGATGACGTGGGACGCGCCGTGCGCGAAGCCGGTCGTGGCGGCGTGCTCGAGGGAGGAGGTGCCGACGTTGGCGGCGCCGAGCGGCGAGGTGGTCTCCTTGCCGCCCGCCTCCGCGTGGTGGTCGCTCCACGCGCCCGTCCACACCTTCTCCTCCGGCGCGGCGGCGGCGAGCTTGCGCCGCTCCCCGCCGTCCTGCTCGGCGAGCGGCGCGCCGTGGTTGAGGGCGTCGAAGCTGTCGGCCGTCGCGGCGTTGAGGTCGTTGAAGCCCGTCGCCGGGTCGGTGGTGCCGGCGGCGACTCCGGCGCCCGCGTTGGCGTACTGGAGGCCGGTGGCGATGCCCTGGTTCATGTACGCCTGCCAGCCCGCAAAGTGGGGAGCCGAGGCGGCGCCGGACGAGGAGGGCGAGGCGGGCGCGGCGGCGGAGGCGGGCGCGGCGCTCGAGGCGGCGGGCGAGCCGAGCGCCGCGGTGAGCGAGTCGACGACCGAGATGATGCCGGCGGTGAAGGCGTCGGTCGAGGAGACGATCGGCGTGGCGACGGCAGAGGTGACGTCGGTCCCGATGGTGGAGGCCGGCGAGGCGGCGGTGGACGCTGAGGCGGCGGACGGCGAGGCGGCGGCGGCGGCGGGCTCGCCCTGGTGGTTGAGCGCGCTGAAGGCGTCCGCGGTCTGAGCGTTGAGGTCGTCAAAGGAGCCCTCGCCCGAAGCGCCGGTGCCGGCGTAGGCGGCGCCCGTCTGAAGGCCCTGGTTCATGTAGGCTTGCCACCCGGCGGTGAGCTCGCGTCCGTGGAGCGGGACCGGGGCGGAGTACGTGGCGATGATCGAGAGCATGCTTGGGCGGAAGGAGGTGGCTGTGCGTGACGAGTCGTCCTTGGGGATGATGCAGGGACGCGTCCACTTCCGTACTCGGTTGGCGGGACCGCCGAGGGCGCGCGCGCTTATTCTGCCATGCCGGTATCTGCGCCAAAAGAGCGACGTCGCGCACACACCATCATGATGTCGGCTTCCGCTCTCATTTCTTTTAGAGAGAGAGCCCGGGCGCTCTCGGCTACGGGACCGGCCCCAGCTTCGGCTGAGGGCTGACACGCTGCCGAGCCCAATTCACTGTGAGAGTCGTGATTTCTTGTTGGTTTTCAAATCTCTCTCTCTCTCTCTCTCTCTCTCTCTCTCTCTCTCTCTCTCTCTCTCTCTCTCTCTCTCTCTCTCTCTCACACACAGAGAGAGAGAGAGAGAGAGAGAGAGAGAGAGAGAGAGAGAGAGAGAGAGAGAGAGAGAGAGAGAGAGAGAGAGAGAGAGAGAGAGAGAGAGAGATGCCCGAGCAGGCACCTTTCTTCGGCCTTGGCCACGTTGCTCGTTGGCGAAGAGGCGACCATTTGCGGAGTTTTTTCTTCATTCTTCGCGATGTCCGCCCGCCGGTTATCTGCGGCGGAGGCGAGGCGTCTCTACCCGCTCCGGGCTCACATCCCTCGCGGGAAGCATGCTCACGAGAGCGATGGCCTTGCCAGCCACGCCGCGCACGCGCGGCGCATTTTACGGCGACCTCGAGGCGCCGGGAGCGCTGGAGAGGATGGTGAGAACGACCAGCCTTCGCGGCGAGCTGGTGCTCCTGCACGGCAACAGCAAGCGGCGCCGGCTGCTGCTCAACCTCATCGCGCAGCTCAACGGGCTCGACATTGACCACATCCTTCTCCTCGCCTTCACGCCAGACATGTGCGAGCGCCTCCGTCGGAATCGGAATGGCGCGGTTGGCTGTGCCCACTCGTCGCACCTCCTCCCGCCCTCCCCGCTCGCGGCGACCCGCCCAAACGCTACCAAGTCCGCCGCGATGGCCGCGGCGGCCGCCGCGTGGGGCATGGCGGACAGCAACTACCGCCACTGGCTCGCAAAGTGGCGGACGATGCGGCGGCTGCTCGAGGCATCGTTGTTTTCCGGTGCTCTAAGCGGTTCCTCGCCGATTCTTCCAATGAGACTTCCCCGGGCCTCCTCCACGTAGGCGCGCGTCAACGTGCTCGCCCTCGACTCGGATGTCGCCGTCTTCTCCTCGCCGTACCCCCACCTCCACGGCGCTTTCCGCCGCTTCGCCCTCGTCGCCGCGTTTGACACAAAGGGCGGCTTCGCAAACGTCAACGTCGGCATCGTCTACTTCAACAATGCGACCGCCGGCGGGCCGGTGCACTCGATCATGCTCGAGATGGAGCGGAGGGTCGAGGCTGCGCTCGCGATGCCTCCGCCACAGAAGGTGAGTCACTCGTGTTCTCGCCACGCCTCCTCCTCCCTCCTTTGGTACCCTCTCGGAGCCCTCTCGGAGCCTTTCTGCAGGTGCCGTACGGCTCGCTGCCCGGCCTCTTCTGGGACCAGAACCTCTTCAACAAGGCCCTCCTCTCCGCCATGGCGAACCACGCCCTCTCGCTGCCCGACCCCGCCGGCCGGTCCTTTCTCGGCGGCGGAGAGTGGTCGCGCACCCACGCGGCGGAGCTGCGCCGGCTCGGGGACGTCCTCAAGGAGTGGAGGCGGGGAGAGGCTGCGGCGCCGCCCGGCCTGTCCGTCCGCCCGCCGTGGTTCCCGCACCGTGCGGAGTACCGCTACTGGTCGCTCCGCCGTGCCGCTGTCGGCGCCGACGCGTCTCTCTGGCGGCCGGTGAGCGAGGGGGCGGCCGCTGTGAAGAGACCGCCGAGGAACCAGGCGCCATTCACGGCTGGTGGTGTGAGAGCAGGTGCCCGAGGAGCGGATCCTGCTTGCACCGCCGTGGCTCGTCTCTGCGGACAACGCCTTCGGCCACCGGTGCAAGACGTTTTTAGCCCGTGCAGCCCCTCTGCTCCTCTCGGCTCACCTCGGCTCCTCTCGGCTGCTCTCGGGTCGTCTCAGGCACAAGCACTGGCTATACGGCGCCTCGCACCACATCTCCCCATATCTCCCCACATCTCAGGTACAAGCACTGGCTATACGGCGCCTCGCACCACATCTCCCCATATCTCCCCACATCTCAGGTACAAGCACTGGCTATACGGCGCCTCGCACCACATCTCCCCATATCTCCCCACATCTCAGGTACAAGCACTGGCTATACGGCGCCTCGCCGCCGCCGTGCGTCCTCCTCCACTTCGTCTGTGTCGCGCCGGGACAGCGGTCGCGCATCCTCCCAATGCAGCTCTTCGGCGCGTGGAGCGCGGGCGCCGACGTCCTGTCCGGCAGGCGTGGCGAGGATGACGCCGACGCCGACGCCGATGAGATGTTGTCATCGTTGTACGTCTTGCCCGGCAGGCTGCGCACCGACGGCCGGCGGAGCCCGCCCCCAAACACCACCGCGGTGGTCGGCCGCCGGCTGCCCGCTCTCCTAGATGCGGAGTAGAGACCCGAGTGTTCAAGCCAGCGCTCGAAAGGAGACGTATTCGGGCACACCGGAGCAGCAGGCAGACACAAAGACACGTGGGGAGAGATGGGGAGAGATGGGGAGATGTCCGAGATGGCAGAGTACCTCTCACGTAGGCTCGCTCTCGCAGACGCGACGTACGAGTCGCCGCTCGCGCCGCGGCCGTGGCCTCAGCTCAACGCGCTGCACGCGGCGCTCGGAGGGCTGGCGGAGCTCGCCGGCCGCGTCGCGGTCCTGCCGGCGCTCGACTGCGGCGGAGTGCTGGACGGGTTCCTCGAGCCGGGCATGCTGCCCTCGCGGTAGATGCTCTATGGGACACATGTCGTCGACGTGTCCTCGACGTGTCCCACAGGCAGGCTGCCTTCGCGCTGCTTTTGGCACGTCCACGCGCGCCGCGCGCCGCACTGGCGGCGCGCCGCCCCCGGCGTGCGGTGCGTCCTCTCCCCGCGCAACCACGTGCCGAGATTGCAATCTCGGAGTCCTCGGGCGGACGATGCGCTGTGCATCAGTCCTTACCGCCACCCTCATTGCCACCCTCGCAGCCACCCTCCACCACCACCACCCTCCACCACCACCCTCACCGCCACCGCCCTCACCGCCACCACCGCACCGCCACCACCGCACCGCCACCGCCACCGCCGCCACCGCCACCGCCACCGCCCTCACCGCCACCGCCATCGCCGCCAGGTGCGTCTTCCGCGCCACGTGCGGCGAGGCTGTCGCGCCACCGTCGGAGCTCGAGGCGGCGCTGCAGGCAAACAGCGCGGCGGCGGCGCCAACCTTGAGGGTCGACCTCTCGCGCTTCGACGCCGGCGGCGACGCGGCGGCCGCGGCCGCCTCTTCCGCCGCCGAGGCTGTCCGATCGCTTCTCGACGAGCTGACCGGGGTCCCGGTCGTGCTGCTGCGCCTTACGCTGCCGGAGGCGCCAGCCGACGGGGCGCAGCCGCCGATCGACCCAGCAGTGCTGCGCCGTGCCCACCCCGGGCTCGAGCGCGCCGCGAGCCGGTTCCGC
This sequence comes from Emiliania huxleyi CCMP1516, assembly GCF_000372725.1. Lineage (NCBI taxonomy): Eukaryota > Haptophyta > Isochrysidales > Noelaerhabdaceae > Emiliania > Emiliania huxleyi. The sequence goes on along the minus strand of NW_005199274.1, from coordinate 114,560 downwards.
GATTCGTGCCCCGAGCTGCTGGATCGCTCCAAGACGCGCAGGAGAGAGTGCACCAACTTTTGCTGACACTGCCGTGACAGAGTGGCAGTTCGGCAGTACGTTAGAGTGAGACGAGAGAGGACGGGAGCGGCGTCATTGCGGCAAATGGCGTGCGCTCTACGGAACGGCATCGCCGACCTAAGTCGAGCGCGTCCGAAGAGGTGTTTCGACACCGAGTGCTTTGCCGTTACATGCAGCCAGTGTCGCATGGCAAATCCGCGCCCTCGCACACTGCCTCGCCTCCCGACGCGGGAGAAGAGGAGAAGCTCTGGTACGGGGTGTGGAGCTGGAGGCGGTGTGGGTGAGTTGACCAGGGGGTTGTGCGCCGGGCCCTCCTGCTCGGCTCCAGCCGGTAGACAAGTCTTGTCATCAACAGAGTAGATGGATCTGACCTCAGGGCCTCGGCGGCGCCCTCCTGTTCGGCCTCGAGCAGAACTGGCGGGGCGACGCGGCGAGCAACCGGCAGGTGCTCGCGAGCCTGGCGACGGCACAGCAGCTCGAGCAGTCCGCGCTCGCGGCCGGGCGGGGCGGCTGGCGGCTGCTGTCGCACGTGTACCGGGCGTACTTCGATGCCACGGTGCAAGCGCGCCTGCGCTTCGAGCAGGCGCGCGAGGCGCGGGCGTATGAGGCGATCGCCGTGGCGGCGGCGGACTAGGTCCAGCCCTGGGTGGCGCAAGATCTGACGTTCTGTGACAATCGTCAGATCCGTGTTTTTTTGGTCTTGCGGTACATCTCTCCGCTCGCCACCTCACGCTCCGCCGTCCGGCCATGGATGGTCCGATGGAGCTCGGCGAGCTCCATCGGACCATCCAACTCCGGTCACCGAGTCTGAACGCGCTCAGCCTCAGGAGGTACCAAACCGCGCGAATTCTGCACGCCTCGCTGCACCGCTGGCTTGACTGAATCAGGCAGCAGCAGGCTGCTGCTGCTGCCACAGCAGCAGTCTGCTGCGGCCCTAATACGCAAGTTGATGACTAGCAGCACTGCCGGGGGCATTCGAGCCGCCACAGCCGGTGTGCGGCTGTGCACTGCCACCTGCCCGCGGCTACGCACAATGTGCGCTCGCATTGGATGAGCCCTGCTGATGGACCTGCATCGCCTAGCTGCACGAGAGCAATGCCGCAGGCAGTGGCCGTGGCATACACTGCGAGCACACTTGGTGCAGCTGCGAGGTGCAGCAAGAGCACGTCGTTCCTGCCTCTGATGCCACTCTCGCGGCTTGCAGCGCGTCACTCGCGCATGCTCTCCAGGAGCTATGGCGGGCGCGTGTGTGGGGCTGTAGCCTGTGTTTGGCCGGTTCTGACCCGTTTACTATCAGTATCATGTCCGGGCCACAAAAAATCGCACACGGGTAGCGGCTCAGGGGCCCAGTAAGTCGCGGAATCGCCAAATGTCACAACCTGCGCCACCCAGGGCTGGACCTAGTCGGCGGCAACGAGCCCGTCGGTTGCGCAGGCGGAGGCCACGCTGCGCGAACCGTTTACCGACCCGCAGGCGCAGCGGTGGCGGGCGAAGCTGCGCGAGCTTGCGGCGGCGATCAACGCGAGCGCTTCCCTGTGCGGCGGGTGCGCGGCGGGCGGGATGGCGGTGCTGCAGAGCCAGATCCCAGACCTGTCTCTCGGCACGATCGACACGCCGCTCGCAGACCAGCAGTTCCTTCTTGCGCGGCTCGCACGCATCGGCGCCAGCAACGCGACCGCCGCGAGGGCAGAGCTACGCGACCTGCTGTCGTGGACGGCCCCCGCGCCTGGGGCGCTCTATGATCAGCTCGGCCTCTCGCCTCGCAACGCGCGGCTCGACACGGGCGCGGGGCCCGAGGCGGACCCGCAGTACGTCTGTACGTGTTCGCGCCGCTGATCCAGTTCGACGAGGACGAGACGCAGTGGCCGATCACGTGACTCGAGCCTCTTCCTCCTCTGCTCTCCTGCTGGCTTCTTTCTCCTTCTCATGCCCTCCCTCCTCCGGCCTCTGTCGTATGCTGTGCATGCTTCATGTCGGTTACAGGCCGCCTTGCGGCGAGTGCGGCGCCGGCGACGGCGACCCGCAGCGGCTGGCGTGGATGCGCTGGGCGCAGGTGTACGGAGACGCGCCGCTGACGCTGCGCTACGCCGACCTCTCATCAGACGCGCAGTACACTGTACACCTTCTACTAAACACACGCACTAAACACGCAACGTCAACCAGACGGACACACGTGACGACCAACTCGCCTGGACCTTTTGGAACATTTTTGGCTGACCCCAGGAAGCCGCGTGCCCACGCGGGGTGGGATCGAACGGACCGAACGCTAAGCAGTCCAGACTCAAAGGCCGCCAGGGAGGGGCACGTTCCCGGTGAACAGAATGGGCTGCCACTGGAAAGCACTGGCGTAGTCGCGACACCCTGAGAAGACCCTCTTGCCGTTCTCGTCTGGACCCGGGTTCGTCGGCGTGCCAGTGCCGACTCCATTCCCAGGAGCGTAGTCGATGTAGTATTGGTTTGCGGTCGTCTTGGGCATCACAACGCGACCCTTTCCAACCTCTCCATTCTTGCAGTCGAGGCTTTGACCGGTCCCCACTGCAATCAGGGTGCCGGCCTCCACCGTGCACACCACCAGGCGATCAATCGGGCTTGAGTAGTTCCCCGACGGGCAGATTGCTGTCTCCACTCGGTAGTCGCGCTCGCGGCCAATGAGGTGCCCCTGCGATTCGTGGGTGTCGAGGACCCACCAGTGGTGGAGTCTTGTGAAGGCCGCGGAGAAGCTGTCGTACGATCGCAGCATGGTGATCCCCTTCTGGAGGCGGTAGACCTTGGCCGGAGAAGCTGCTGAGCTGCAGATACCACCGGCCAAGGGCGGCTTGACAGCGTTGCTGAGCAGAAGCGCTGCGGTGTCCCAGTCGGGGTCGTTGTGGTCGAGTGGCGGCCCAAAGTTAGCCGGGTCGACCGGCTGCGTCGGGTGGCACTCCTTCAAGTCGTACGGGCCTGGCGGCAGTGCCTCGGACGCGACCGCGTTGGTGTCTCCGAGGTTGTCTGCGACGGGCTCCTTCACACACTCGCAGCCGCCGAGCGGTCCACCCTGAGGGTAGAAGCCAGGGCAGCAGTCGTCCTCCCGGCCATCGAACGCGCAAGTGCCCGCTTCGAGAGGGCTCGCGCAAGCGGGCGCGACTGCCTTCGCGACCGCGTTGGTGTCTCCGAGGTTGTCTGCGACGGGCTCCTTCACACACTCGCAGCCGCCGAGCGGTCCACCCTGAGGGTAGAAGCCAGGGCAGCAGTCGTCCTCCCGGCCATCGAACGCGCAAGTGCCCGCTTCGAGAGGGCTCGCGCAAGCGGGCGCGACTGCCTTCTCCTCTTTGTCCAGCGTGATCGGCAATGCGCGGGCGAGACCGACGGCGGCGAGAACGACCAGCTTCGAGAGCATTGTTGTTTTGTTCCTGTTGGGGTGGCGGAGCGAGTCTGAGGCGTAGAGGTTCTGGGGCTCGCTCAACGGGGCTGTAGCGTCGCGAAATGTGAGAGGCAAGTCGTGGGAGGCACGCACAGTTGTCACAGGTTCGCTCGGATGTCCTGACAGGAAGCGGAATTGAGGCGGGCGCCTTGCAGGACCATGAGCACCTTTTCTTTATTTTTCGCACAGCCCGGCACTAGCGGCTGTTCAGGAAGAAGATCGAGGCCTTGGCTGGGCGGCGCGTCGTCGCTGTGTCGGCTGCGTTCGTCCACAGTCTCGCCCTCACCGCCGACGGCACCGTTTTGCCTGGCTGGCTGGGGCAGGGGCGAGTGCGGCTGGCTGCCTACCTAGACTAGGCCACGGAGAGGACTTGTCGAATCAGCTGCTGCCCAAGAAGGTCGAGAAGCGCGGGGCAGGGTGGGGTGGGGTGGGTGGGTGGAGGGGGGGGGGGTTGAGAGGCGTTCGCGCGTGCCGAGTGCAGCCGGCGCTCGAGGTGGAGAGGCACACGGCGGGGCGCTGGCTGCTCTCTGCGCGAGAGGCTCACCCCGTGCTGCTCGCTCCAAAAGAAGAATTTTACAACATCAACAAAACTCCCTCCAAAAGAAGAAATCGGCGTGTCCCACCACTCGTTTGCCCCGCCCTTCTCTTTCTTTTCTTCAGACCCGACGCCACCACGCCACACAGGAATGTTTTGAGGAGAGGAGTTTGAGGTTGGCGCAGTGAACACTCTCACTCCTCGGCACTAAACAAACATCGGCACTAAACATATTGAACAAGAGGACACCTTCTACTAAACACACGCACTAAACACGCAACGTCAACCAGACGGACACACGTGACGACCAACTCGCCTGGACCTTTTGGAACATTTTTTGGCTGACCCCAGGAAGCCGCGTGCCCACGCGGGGTGGGATCGAACGGACCGAACGCTAAGCAGTCCAGACTCAAAGGCCGCCAGGGAGGGGCACGTTCCCGGTGAACAGAATGGGCTGCCACTGGAAAGCACTGGCGTAGTCGCGACACCCTGAGAAGACCCTCTTGCCGTTCTCGTCTGGACCCGGGTTCGTCGGCGTGCCAGTGCCGACTCCATTCCCAGGAGCGTAGTCGATGTAGTATTGGTTTGCGGTCGTCTTGGGCATCACAACGCGACCCTTTCCAACCTCTCCATTCTTGCAGTCGAGGCTTTGACCGGTCCCCACTGCAATCAGGGTGCCGGCCTCCACCGTGCACACCACCAGGCGATCAATCGGGCTTGAGTAGTTCCCCGACGGGCAGATTGCTGTCTCCACTCGGTAGTCGCGCTCGCGGCCAATGAGGTGCCCCTGCGATTCGTGGGTGTCGAGGACCCACCAGTGGTGGAGTCTTGTGAAGGCCGCGGAGAAGCTGTCGTACGATCGCAGCATGGTGATCCCCTTCTGGAGGCGGTAGACCTTGGCCGGAGAAGCTGCTGAGCTGCAGATACCACCGGCCAAGGGCGGCTTGACAGCGTTGCTGAGCAGAAGCGCTGCGGTGTCCCAGTCGGGGTCGTTGTGGTCGAGTGGCGGCCCAAAGTTAGCCGGGTCGACCGGCTGCGTCGGGTGGCACTCCTTCAAGTCGTACGGGCCTGGCGGCAGTGCCTCGGACGCGACCGCGTTGGTGTCTCCGAGGTTGTCTGCGACGGGCTCCTTCACACACTCGCAGCCGCCGAGCGGTCCACCCTGAGGGTAGAAGCCAGGGCAGCAGTCGTCCTCCCGGCCATCGAACGCGCAAGTGCCCGCTTCGAGAGGGCTCGCGCAAGCGGGCGCGACTGCCTTCGCGACCGCGTTGGTGTCTCCGAGGTTGTCTGCGACGGGCTCCTTCACACACTCGCAGCCGCCGAGCGGTCCACCCTGAGGTCCGCATCGTCTACGCGTACCAGGGGTGGAACGAGCGCCCTCTCGCGCGCCTCTCCGCGATCGGGCCCCCGGCGGCGCGTCGGCCATGCTGCACGACTACCTCCCGTCGCCCAAGCCGATGCGCCCGCTCGAGTTTGCGATCGCGCGGAACGTCAGCGCCGCGGGCCAGCTGGCGATCGAGTGCCGGCAGCCGCCTGGCGCCGCGCAGGTGGGCGGCACCGGCCGCGGCTGCCTCGTCTCGGAGATATGGCTGATCCCATCTACCTGACCCCTGGCGACACGCGCCTGACGACGTGCGCGAGGCGCCACACCGCATTTTTTTATTACACCTGTGTTCGAAGTTTCGTGGTTTTCTTTTGCAGTGTGCTCTACAGACATGCCCCCGATTTTTAGCCTAGAAATTTAGCTGTTACGACTTACGTGTTGGAGCTCGGCTAAGTGGACTACCGAGTAAGAAAGAGTTATGTGAAACCGAACAACCTAACAAAAGACGTTTCCGTCATCCGTCTTCTCTATCCGTCAAAACAAAACTCTCAACGTAATGACATGGTGGCCATCAAGAAAGATGGGTCCCACCAGTCCTGCTTCGCACCGAGCCGCACGGCGAGTTGCATGTGCTCCGGCTTGCGGAAACGGGACATGCATGCGACGCGACCAGCGCGACTGAGCTCTGGATCATGCGGATGCAAGCGCATCATCTGAATGATCGCCGGCAGCACTCCCGCGTCCACCGCTTGCTGCTGGGTCTCTTGGCTGTGAATCGTCACGTTGCACAGGCAGTGCATTGCCTGGACCTGCAAGTTCACGTGGTGGGGGAAAGCGACCATCGCTTCGACGAGCACCCCGAGCAGCCCCTCGCCGGCGACACGACGTCGAAGTGCTTGCGTGCGGGGTCTCGGCGTCTGGCCGCCGACGTAGTCGATGGTGAGACCAGACAGGACACAAAGGCCCTGTTCAAGGACCTTGTCGCACGCCTTGTGGGCAGCCATGGCACCGAGCACGTCGGAGACGACACCCGCAGCCATCGCCGCATCCTTCGCCGCGTCGATCTCGCGGCCCAGCTCCCCGACACCCGACGCGTCGTCGCAACACGCAAGCTCTGTGCCCGCGCCGAGAATGTTGCTGAGGCCGTAGCACGCGTACTGCACCGCACCGGCATGCGCCTTGTGCTGCCGCAGGCCGTGAAGCATCGACTTCGTCAGCTCGTGCGCCTCGGTAAGACGCCGCAATGCAGGCGCGTTGTTGGGGAACTCGGCGGTGACGCGATCCATCTGCGGGCTAAACCCTTTTCCAGCGCGTGCCGAGCGCCAAGAGCTGCTGTCAGCCGCAACCATCGTCCTTCCCAGCGCCTCGCACAATTCTCCGAACGCGACAGCATGCTCCTTTGTTGCAGCCCATGTCGCCGCGCGAGAGATGGCGCCACACAAGCTCGGCACCACCGCCAGGCCGACGTCAAACAGCACTGAAGGCGGCAGGCTCGCGGTGCATAGCGCGACCTCAGCGAGAGCTTCTGCGACGTCTGCGGTCGGGTCGTTGCTGGCGCTGTGCGAATCGATCAGCCAAGTGAAGACTCGCACGGCGTCCATCTCCGACAGCGCCGCCGCATCCGCCGCAGGCAACTCGTCCACGAGTTGCCCTTGCAAGAGCTTCTGTACTGCCGAGCACGCCGCCGCACACAGCAGGCCATCCGCCGCGCCATACTCCCGCAGAATGCGCAGCGGCGCGGCAAGCGTCATTTTCCCTGTCCCGCCAGCGGTGGCCGGCGTGGGCAGCGGCGCCGGGCAAGAGTGTTTGTGGCCCGCCTTCCACGCGGCCTTTTGGCAGGCAGCGTCGCAGTATCGCGCCTTGTGGCACTTTCCGCACGCCTTCATGCGCACGCCTGCCTGCCCAGACTTCCCGCAACGCACGCATTTGTATATCTTCAGCCCGCTCTCGTCGCGGTCGCCGCGCAGCGGGTTGAAGATGGGCACGGTCGACGGCGGATAGTAGATTTCCACGGGCTCGCCCGGTGCTCGCGCGTCAGCTCCATCGGGCAGGCGAATCTCCACAGTGCGGCCGTCGTCGGCGAGGAAGCGATAGAGGTCACCCGGGGATGCGTCAGCAGGCATCTCGATCACCTTCTTTAGCATGCTGTCCGGCCTTGCAAAGAGGGAGGCGACGAGCGCAGACGGACAGCACCCCAGGATGGCAAAAAGGAGAGGTGCCCGGGGGCCGGCAAAACTGTCAACACGAAACTTGGCTTGCTGTGAATGCGCTTGCGCTCGCGACGGATTCAGAACAGACGACGAGCGCAGCGCATGCTTCCGTCCTCATGAGCCAGCACCCTCACCTTGGCTCCGCACGCGGCGCAGACCGCGGCGATGACGGCGGCCGGCGGTCTCGGGAACCGTACCCATACTACTCAAAAGTATACAATATACTACCACAAAGCACCACTAGCGATTTCGCGCGGAGGGCGTAGTGAAGCACTGGGGCGCTGACTGTGTGTTATTCGGGTGGGGATCCATCAGTGGTAAGCGGCTTTAGTCACAGATCAAAGCTCAGACGCCACACCAACACCACAAACACGCTCACTTCGCCGCTGCTGTAGAGGGCCTACGGGGGCCCATACTACGTCGAAGTACGGACCCGATCTCGGCACTCACGGGCTGTCACGCGCCCGCGCGCGGCGCGGGCCGCACCGCCCATGCCCCCGGGTCACCGACCCCGCCTCTCGGCCCTCTCGGCCCTCAGGAGCGTGCGGGAGACCGGCGAGGGGCGCGCCGCGCGCCGCCTGCAGAGCCGCCAGAGGCATTGTCGCCTCCGCTGGCGGGGTTCCCGCGCGCCCGCCCGCGCCCGGACCCGCGCCCGCTGCGCCCGCGGGCTCCGGATGCGCCGCCCTCCGTCTCCTTCTTCTCGATGGCAGTCCGCACGTGCTTGTCGACGGGTCGGCGGCGTGGTCGAGGGGAAGGTCGCCGGCGGCCGCAACTCCGCCGCCGTCGCTCCGCCGGCTCTGATCGAGTATCGGGCGTTGAGGGCGGCGGCGCAAAGCGGGTCTGATGCATCCATCGCCACGAGCCTCGCGGCGGCGATCGTGGCACACCTGGCGGCGGCTCTCGGGGCCGTCTCTACGGCGCTCGACGCCGTGTGAGGTCGCCGGCGGCCGCAACTCTGCCGCCGTCGCTCCGCCGGCTCAACCGAGTATCGGGCGTTGAAATTGGCGGCGCAAAGTGGGTCTGGTGCGCCACACGGCCACAACCCTTGCCACCGCCCTTGCCGCCGCCCTTGCCACCCTTTGCCGCCTTGCCTACGCCGCGGGCGGCGGTGGGAGCGGCCTGCTGGGCTAGCATGTTGTCCTTGCTGGGGACGGGCACGTGGAACGCACGTTACATGTTCGAACGGCCTCCGGGATTCAAACAAAAAATAGCCAAGGCCCTCTCGCAACCCCTCCGACCCCCTGGGACCCGTGGGCGTCGAAGAGGCGCTCTCGGGGGGCCGTTCTGAGTTCATACTACCTCGAAGTACAATATACTGCGTCAAAGCACCGGCCCTGAGTCCGCCGGCGCTACGTACGTACGCCGCTCGATGACGGCACAAAACATGAGACCGCGCTCGACCCGGCGGTCGCGAAGTCGTTCGAGGCCGAGCGCGCTCGTACGCGCCGCGCGATGTGAGAGAAGGAGATAGAGCGTGCGCAAGACGACGTGCTCGAGTCGGCGCTCGCGGTCCACGACGAGGAAGATGCGGTGTTCCTCTACCGCTGCAACAAGCTCGCCGAGAAAAACCCGGACCTGCTGAACGCGATCGAGATGCGCCGGGCGACGATGGCCGACGACGCCCTCGCCGACCGCACGCGCGCCACCGATGTGACCAAGCGCTGGGAGCGTGGTTTGACCTCACACCCATGGTCTCACAGTGTGCCGGCAGTCGCCGAGCAGTGTCGCTCACACAAGCCGCAGCACAAAAGTGACTGAGGGCCAGTGAGGGCGAGCCCATCGCTGTCACAGCTGTAGCAGCCGCACAGTAGGCTGTGTCAACTGTGCAGAGTGTGTGAGCAGCAGAGGAGCTGCTCTCCAGGCTTCAGGCGCAAAGAGCTGCATGCCACCGAAGGCGCTGTCGAGGTTCGCCGAGCGCGGCGCAGGTTGGGGGAAGCCGCCACCGACGAGCGCGTTGGACTGTTCACTCCGGACAAAAAACGCTGCACAGCGGACGGTGCGGGGCGTGCCGCAAACTTAGCGGCGAGGCGCGGGACCGTCTGTGGCGAAGTGGGTCGCGTCCCCCGATTTCCGTCAACCCAGCGAGATCGCTTAGGCCTTAGCGTTCTCAGCATCCACACCCTTTTTATTTAACCGCGGGCAACTAAAATTGATGGCATACTTCGGAAATCGGGGCGGCAGGGGTGGACCACACTGCCGCCCACCCAGATGGCAAGAAGTGTGGACGAGCATCCTGGCGCATGCAGCCGAGGAACAGCCTGACCCTGAGGAAACGATGTTAGAAGAATCTAAGAACTACTTATGAGTGCTGGAAACCATTCACGACAATCGACATCGCTTGGCAGCGGGAGAAGAAGTTCGCAAGGAGCTGTGGCCAGGACACGCGAGTCCGCTCATCCTTGCCGCACTCACCAGCCACCGAGCCAGTCCCAAGATGTGCGAGTCCGCGTCATGAGAATGCTCGCCGCATCGTCGATCTCGTGCTTCCGACTCACTTTCCAGTCTGATTGGTGATTGGTGATTGGAGTGCATCCCGCGCCTTCCACCGTGCCGCCGCCCGCGCCGGCCGCCCGCGCGCCGCCAGCGCCGCCGCCCGCGCCGCCGCCTCCACATCGTCTCACGTGTTGCTTTTGGGGTTTTGTGGGGTAGATTACCGCAGTGCCAAGCATCTCCGATCCGCGGAGCGGCGTCTGTCAGCTCACGCGAGTCTGCCTGGCGCTGGCTCGTGGCAGCCCCCCCCGCCTCTACGTCAGCAAGCAGTGCAAGCCCCGTTCTCCCCTCTGCACGTGGGCGGCAGCGCCGCCCTCGCCCTTCTACCCTACTCAGCGCGCCCAACGCCCCCGGTGTGTCAAGCGCCCCGCTCCTCCCGCTGCGGCGCAACGCCGATGCGAGACAGCTCTGCGACTAGCTCCGCCACCGGCAACTCGATGCCGCGGTCCGCCAGCTTCTCTTCCTCGGACCGCTCGAGGCGGAGGTCCTAATCTCGGGTCGTCTCGGGTCATCAGGGTCATCTCGGACCGCTCGAGGCGGAGGCCCTGGGGAAGCTCTGCCCTTGGCCCAATCGCATCTCGGCGAATCTCGCACCTTGACGCGCACGCTGCCCTTGTCCCACTCGTCAGGCGCCACAAAGACCATCCGCCGGCCGGAGACGCGGTCGGCGTAGCTGAATGCCTTGTCGGCCCGCTTGTTTGCGAGCAGCACGTCGACGGCGTAGCCGGCGGCGCGCAGCGTCGCCGCCACCTGGACAGCGTGCAGGCGAAGATATGGGGAGAGATGGGGAGAGATGGGGAGAGATGGGGAGAGATTGGGAGAGATGGGGCGAGATGGGGAGAGATGGGGAGAGGTGGGGCGAGATGGGGCGAGATGGGGAGAGATGGGGAGAGATGGGGAGAGATGGGGAGAGGTGGGGAGAGATGGGGAGAGGTGGGGAGATGTGGGGAGATGTGGGGAGAGATGGGGAGAGATGGGGAGAGATGGGGGGAGATGGGGAGAGATGGGGAGAGATTGGGAGAGATGGGGAGAGATGGGGAGAGGTGGGGAGAGATGGGGAGATGTCCGCCACCTGGACAGCGTGCAGGCGCATCTCAGCGTTGAATGGGCAGACGACGAAGTCGACCTAGTCACAGCCGGAGAGCTGCGAGAAGGAAGGAGAGAGAGTGCTAGAGAGAGAGGGGGAGGGAGCTGTGCATTCGCACGAGGGCGGAGCCGATCTCGGCCCGATCTCGGTCGATCTCGATCTCGCACCTCCGGCTCGAGGTGCGGCAGCAAGCCCTTCTCCTGGAGGAGCTCCATGATGACGCAGTCGCCGAAGCCGAAGCCGCAGGCGGGGACGACCGTCGGCGAGCCATACAGCGAGAGGAGCTTGTCGTACCTGCGGAGGGAGAGACGGCAGGGAGAGACAGCAGGGATAGACAGCAGGCTCGAGCACGTCGAGAGGAGGGCTGGGGGTGAGTCAAGCTGGGGGAGGGGGGGGGGAGGGGAGGGGGGGAGGGAGGGAGGGGCGGGCAGGGCAGGGGGGAGGGGAGGGAAGGAGAGGAGGGGAGAGGAGGGGGAGGGGAGGTCGTCGTACCGCCCGCCGCCGCAGATGGCCCGCAGCTCGCCCTTGCGGTCGAAGCCCTCGAAGACGATGCCGGTGTAGTAGGCGAGCCCGCGCACCACCGACGCGTCGAACAGGATCCAGTCGCCTGCCCACACCCCGTTGCCGTGAAGAGGCGCTGCCACCTCGCGCCTCGCGCGAGTGCGACAGCGGGGTCGGGGCGCCGAAGCCGTACGCCTCCGCCAGCGCGAAGAGCTCCTTCATCTCGCGCATCGCGTCGGCGGCGACGGGGTGCTCTCCGACCAGCTCCTGCAGCTCCGAGATCACCCGAGATCACCCGAGATCACCCGAGATTACCCGAGATTACCCGAGAGATGGCGACGGGGGGTGCTCTCCGGCCAGCGCCTGCAGCTCGCCGATCGAGCGCAGCGAGAGCGAGGCGACGATCTTGCGGGCCGCCTCGTCCGACACCTGCGCAGCCGAGAGACAGCCGAGGTAGAGCGGGTCTAGCCGAGGTAGAGCCGAGAGACGGGCGAGCTCGGCCCGAGATGTAGTCGAGATCTAGTCGAGACAAGCCTGCGCGTCGCGCAGCAGCTGGACCGTCTCGTCGGGCCCGATCTTGTCGAGCTTGTCGACGATGACGCAGACGGCCTCGAACTTGTCATCGTCGATGCCGTACATCTTGAGGATCGCCGCGAGCACCTTGCGCGAGTACGTCGTGCGCTCACCTCTCGGCTCCTCCCGGCTCCTCTCGGCTCCTCTCGGCTCCTCTCGGCTCCTCTCGGCTCCTCTCGGCTCCTCTCGGCTCCTCTCGGCTGCTCTCGGCTGCTCTCGGCTCCTCTCGGCTCCTCTCGGCTGCTCTCGGAGCACCTTGCGCGAGTTGACCTTGATGCCGACGTCGGCGGAGGTGACGCCGACGCTCTTGAAGAATGACGTGACGCCGGCCAGCAGCTCGGCCTACTCTTGGCGGATCTCGGGCCATCTCGGGCCATCTCGGGCCATCTCGGGCCATCTCGGGCTAACCCTAACCCTAACCCTAACCCTAACCCTAATGCAAACCATCTCGGGAGGTGACGGCGGCGAGCTGCTCGCGCCTCTGCGGCGATCGACGCCTCGCCGACGATGTCCATGTTCCACTGGAAGTGCTCGCGCTTGCGCCCGCGCTGGACCGTCTCGAAGCGCCAGCACTGCGGTATGGAGAACCACTTGACGGGCAGCAGCACCTGCGAAGGAGGGGAGGGAAGGGGGCAGATCCAGAGGGGGGAGGCCGGGAGGGGGAGGGGCCGGGAGGGGGAGGGGCCGGGAGGGGGAGGGCCGGGAGGGGGAGGGGCCGGGAGGGGGGAGGGCCGGGAGGGGAAGGGCCGCGTGACAGGCAGGAGGGCCTTGCGGCCGGGCGAGAGGAGACGTGACCTCGGCGGATCTGGATCTCGGTGGATCTCGGCGGATCTTGGCGGATCTCGGCGGATCTATCGGCGGATCTCGGCGGATCTGGACGGATCTCGGCGGATCTCGGCGGATCTCGCGCGCCTTGCCGCCGAGCGAGAGGATCATGCGAGCGAGAGTCGGCGTCATCTCCGGCCGGAGGGAGACCGCCTTGCCGTCCTTGTCGGTGAAGTTGTACATCTGCTGCGTGATCTCCTCGCCGCCCTTGCGCACGTACAGCTGCTCCGCCTCGAGCACGGGCGCGTCGTACTCGACAAAGGCGAGCTGGCGCGCCTGCGGGGAGGGTGTGGGGAGGGTGTGGAGAGGGTGTGGGGAGGGTGCGGGGAAGGTGTGGGGAGGGTGTGGGGAGGGTGTGGGGAGGGTGTGGGGAGGGTGCGGGGAGGGTGTGGGGAGGGTGTGGGGAGGGTGTGGGGAGGGTGTGGGGAGGGTGTGGGGAGGGTGCGGGGAGGGTGTGGGGAGGGTGTGGGGAGGGTGCGGGGAGGGTGAGAAGTGAGGGTGGAGGAGGGAGAGCAGAGGAGCAGAGAGGAGCAGAGAGGGGCAGAGAGGGGCAGAGAGGAGCAGAGAGGAGCAGAGAGGAGGAGGAGCGGAGGAGCGGAGAGAGCAAGAGGAGTGCAGAGGCGCAGGGAGGAGCAGAGAGGAGCTGGCGCGCCGTCTCGCGGAACTTGGCGAAGAGCCAGTTGCGCGTCCGCATCTCGGCCGGGAAGAAGTCGCGCGTCCCCGAAGGCGGCTCGGTCGAGATGGCGGGGCCCGCGGGTGTCCCGCCCTTAGCCTCGGCCTTCTTTGCCGCCTTTGCCGCCTTTGCCGCCTCCTTTTTGAGCTGGCCCTTGGACTTGCCTCCGGCGGCCGCGGCGTCGCCGTCCGCGGAGGGCGCGCTCGCAGCCACGGAGCCCGACGCGGCGGCCGCGGCGCCGTTCGAGTCGGGCGGCGGCACCTCGTCCGCACCAAACCAGACGGCGATCTCGAGCGTCGCTGACGCCGCGCTCGGCGAGACGGAGAGGAGGTCGCTCCCGCCGGCGGCGCCGGCAATCTCGATGCCAGCGGCGATGGCCCCTGCGCCCTGCCACACCGTCGCGACGGCCGGCCCACTAGTGAGCTGCGCAACGGAGCCTGCCTTTGTGCAGTCGACGTGCGCCTGTGCCTGAGCGGTGGTGGCGCGCAGCATGCGGCAGGCGACCATCGTGAGGCCACGCTTCTCGAACTGTGAGGAGATCTCGAAGGTCACCCCGCGCGAGACGGCGTCGGGCGTGCACAACACCAGGGTCTGCTGCGCCATTTTTCGGCTGCCACGCACGAGCTGGCCACGACGCGGCTCGCCTGGGGTTCCGGGTCCTAGCCCAGATAGGTACCTATTTCGCAGCGAAGCGAAAAAAGAACAACTCACACCTACCTATTGCAGGGCCCTTTTGGGCGAAACAAGACCAACCTACCTACCTATCTGGCTTCTGGGAGGGGCCAGTCAGTGGCGACAGACCCCCTATCCGGCTAGGAGCCGGAACCCAGACTCACACCAGACTCACACATTCGGTTTTTTGCTCCCACGGCGCAGCTGCTGCCCAAGAAGATCGAGGCCTTTGCGGAGCGGCGCGTGATCTCTGTTCTGGCTGGAGCCGTCGGTATATAGCTTCGCTCGAGAGCTTCGCCTCCTACTGCCGACGGCGCCGTCTGGAGCTGGGGCGATGGATACCAAGGCCGGTTGGGTAACGGCAACCAGCAGAACCAGCTTCTACCGAAGAAGATCGAGGCCTTCTTGGCGCGGCGCGTCGTCGCTGTGTCTACCGGATCCGTGCACAGCCTCTCGCCTTCACTGCCACCGGCGCCGTTTTTGCCTGGGGCCAAGGCGAGACCGGCTGCCTGGGCCACGGAGAGGACCTGTCGAACCAGCTGCTGCCCAAGGAGATCGAGGGGTGGGCGTCGGGGCGGTGAGAAGAGAGAGAGGGCGTCGAGTCGAACCACACCACCCCAGGTTGCAGGTGTACCGCGCGGCTGCTTCTGTGAGACGATCGATCGAGCTTCAAATGACAATCGGCCGTCGATCCCGAAGGGTCGTCGGTTGAGCTAGGGAGCCTGGCGATGGACGCCACCGCGACCCCTCGTGGCATCTCTCTCGCCGCCGGCGAGCTGGGGGCTCGCGGACGGCAAAACAATTAGATAACAGTGTACAGCCGTGAGAATTAGTTCAACTGTGAACGGGGACATGTGCGGGACGTGTCAGGGCCGGCTTGCCTTCTGCCCTGGTTGTCGGCCATTGCGAGAGACGCCCGCGTCCCACGGCTCTTGTTTCCCCACCCTCCCTCCCTATGTGTGCGCTGTCGCGTTTGTGCGCTGTCGCGTTTGGGGGTTGGTCCTGCAACGGTGTCTCGTGCGGAGCAGTGGTTGGTTGGTGTGCTGTCGCGCGAGTGGGTTGCAGGCGGGGGTCGAGGGACCTTTCCCCCCTTTGCAATTAACAATGCTTTGGAATCTATGTGTGGACATGACCTCGAGTGGAGCCCCAGTCCTCGACAGGCTCGGCGTGGGCGCGCCCACCGTGGGGAAGCACGCACGGACGCACGACGATGTTGCGACGCACGACGCACGACGTCCCTTGTTCCAGAGCATGGTCGCTGGCCCTTATGCCACTGCGGATCAGGCCAAGTCATATGCAGGGCGTGCACTTGGTACGGGCTCTGTGCGCCGTGCCTATGAGCATCTCGAGGAGGAGCTTGAGCGCAGGCTACGTGACGGGGCGCCCAAAGTGCAGGTCGTGGACGTGGGTTGCGGCGATGGCAAGCTGACTGCCGCCCTCGCTACACGATTCCCGAGTTGCAACTTTGTGGGCGTGGATCGAGCGGAGGCTATGATCACGCACGCGTGCGAGGTGCATCGACTACCTAATATCGCCTTCCGCACAGAGGATATGACGTTGCTGCATGGCTTGGCCGATGCCTCGTGTGACATCGTGTATTCCGTGTCTGCCACACACTATGCCGTGGATCAGGCGGCGGTTTTCGGCGCCCTTGTCCGCGTCCTCCGTAGTGATGGCTTGCTCTGGCTGTCGACGTATCCTTCCAACCCATCCGAGTTCGCGCCAGTTCTCTTGCTAATCCACAGCGACTCCGACGTCCACAAGTGCTTCTTTGACGAAGACACTGGCACCCCGCTCCCGTTTGCACATATCGACGCGTTTCCTCTGGATGCACCATTAGGGCATCTGGAGCACTGGTACGATCCCGACTCCTCGGCGGTGGAAACGTACCTCAGCGCACTCGGCCTGGTGGTGCACGAGTGTCGGCGAGAACGGCGCTCGTACCGCCTGCTCGGTGGCGTCGAGGACTATGCCAAGATGCTTGCGCCGTGGCACCCGTGGATTGCGTGCGTGCGCGAGAGAGGTGGTGAAGCGCTCCTCCACCGGTTCCTCGCCCAGCTGTCGGATTCGTACCGCGAGTGGCTCCGCGCGTGCGGTGATTCGAGCGGTGCAGCCGATGCACAGCCGCCTTTCGTCTTCGACACCGTCTATGTCAGCGCGCGGAAGACGTGCGTGGCCGCCACTGGCACAACGGTGCCACCGCAGTGTCCGCCGCCGTCTGGCAGGTTGCAGATGATCTCGCCGGACTTTTCTGGCTCGCACTTTACCGTGGAGCATGTCGACTTTTATGACCCCGACGAGGACGAGCACATGACGCCGGTCCGCCTGCCCATCGCTTCCTTCGAGACGGCTTGCGCCGCCGCCGGCATCCGACGCACCGACGCCTTTGACCACTTTGGGTTCGAGCCGATTGCGCTGACACCGTCGGAGATGGCGGCGCTGCAGCTCGCGCGCGGCATCGCCCTAAAGGATTTGAGCACACGCACACTCGACGAGCGCATGTACATGGAGAACAATCTTGGCTTGCCCGGGGAGTTTCCTCGGGAGGCTCTCTCGTCCATCGAGATCCAATCGCAGCTGAGCAGCTATTTGGGCGTCCGCAAGCGCCACGGCGCCGCACAGTTGCTCGAGCATATCGTGCGCCGGTGGGCCGAGAGCAGGTTGGCGGCCCAAGGGGGGCAGCTTCGGACGCTCGCCAGCCATTCGGTCAAGATCCGTGAGAGCTTACGATACGCGTCGTCGTCGCGCGCCACCGCCGCCGGTGGCGGCGTAGACCCTCCCGCCACCGCTCTCGGCACAGGCGCAGCGCACGTGCGGCCACAGCCTCATGTGCATGTCGACTACACGACTCGTGCCGCCGCGCTCCGCCGCCTCGCGAGGCCTCCCGAGTGGTCGACGCGCGCAGCCACCGACGTACCGCCGGAAGAGGAGTTGTGGCAGGTCGTCAACATTTGGCTGCCGATGCACGCGCTGGGTGAGGCGGTGGACGACGGCTTTGGCTTCGTGGTCGGCGGCGAGAGCGAGGTCATCCCCGTGTACGTACACGGCGCCGAGTTTGCGGCCAATGTGAGGCTGCGGCGGTCCGCGGAGGCGACGCTCGTCGAGGAGCCGTGCATGGGGTGGGGGCGCGCGTGGATCTTCAAGTCGGTCTTGGAGCTCGGCGCACCGCCTCACTCGGCATTTGCACGCGAGTGCAACGAATCCGATGTGGATCGTCTTGCAGCGGTCGCAGCTCCGCGGGTCGTCGGCCGCAAGAGTCTCGATGTGCGTGTGGCTGTGTACTATAAGTAGTCCAGTCCCTGACGAGTTACAGTATAGACGTCGGTTCCCCCCACCAGCAACCAGGTTGCTCACCCACGACACCGGGCCGGTGCTTGCACTTTGAATGCCGTGGGGCCCCTGCCCGAGTCCGGGGCGTGGAGCCCCCCCTTGCCCCACCACTTTGTGTGTGTGGAGACGTCTATTACCTCTTATTACCTTACCTTACCAGCAACCAGGAAGGTGACTTCGATCGGCGCGCTGCTATCTATGGATGGTGGGTGGTGTTGGCAAAACAAGACACAGAGCTCACACAGAATCACAGCGGGAGGAAAGCGGCGAGTCGCAATTCCTGGGGTCCTTGTGGCGGGCCACCCTGTCCAGAGAGGCATGGATGCCAATCTGGGGTCTTTCGACCGAGTCTATGAGCCCTGGCCGCTCCCGGTTGTGGCAGAGGCGTCACGATGCCTTACCCAAGCTACAAGAGCACACATACAAGCACAACGACCTGTTGAACGTGCGCGTGCGGCTGTCGCGCGTACGGTACTCAACCGAGAGTCTCTGTGGGCTCTCTGTGGGTCAGGGTCCGCGCCCCGCGTTCCACAAACGCAGGAAGGGCATGCGCACTCGCTCCCACGCCCCCTGCAGGTCGTCGGCGGCGGGCCGCGCGTCGATGTGCATCGCGACCTGTTCACAGCGGCGTGGCTGTGAAGAGACGGGAAGCCGGTCGCGCCCTGCTGCATCTCGGCTGTCTCTCGGCTGTCTCTCGGCTGTGTCTCTCGGCTGTGTCTCTCGGCTGTGTTCTCGGCTGCAACTCGGCTGCAACTCGGCTGTGTCTCGGCTGTGTCTCGGCTGTGTCTCTCGGCTGTCTCTCGGCTGTCTCTCGGCTGTGTCTCTCGGCTGTATTCTCGGCTGCATTCTCGGCTGCATCTCGGCTGCATCTCGGCTGTGTCTCGGCTGTGGCTCGGCTATCTCGGACTAGCGGCGACCGGCTTGCCGGCGATGGGCCTCGCGTTGTAGTAGTCGATGAGGTAGCGGACCTAAGGTAATTAGTGATCAATTAATCAACTCATTAATTCACGCGTTGAGTAGTCGATGAGGTAGCGGGCCAGGCTAGCCCTCGCGACTCCACGTCTAGACGACAGGAGCTAGCACGGCATTCAGAGTGCAAGGGTCCGGTCGGACCTCCTTGCCGCACCGCGAGACGACCCATATCTCCCCCTATCTCCCCCTATCTCCCCCTATCTCCCGGTCGGACCTCCCTGCCGCACCGCGAGACGACCCAGTCATGCCGGTCGAACGGGGGCTTGTAGCCGACGGCGGTAAACAGGCGCGCCTTTGGAGTCGGCTCGTCGGGCACGCCGCCGAACCGCACCAGCTTGAGGTCGTCGACGCACTCGGGGTAGTGGCGCTCCCAGAGCAAGATCTCGCGCCTACACAGGGCATTGCGGTAATCTCGGGCAATCTCCGGGTACTCTCGGGGTGATCTCGGGGTGATCTCGCGCCACGTGCGCTCGTTGACAGTGTTGTGGATGGCGACGACGGTGCGCATGTCCTCCTCTTGCGGCTCGAAGCCCTTCCGGCGCATCGCGTTGTAAAACATCTGCGCCGACGGGTACACCCAGTGGCCCCCCTCCGCACCTGCCTGCGGGATCGTCGACTCCACCCTCTCCTTTGACAGCGGCAGCCGCTGCCCAGCCGCGGGAAGCTGGTTCGCCACCGCCGGCATCGCGTTGTCGGGGTTGAGCCGCTCGCCCGCCGGCGAGCCTCTCGCGTGCACCGGGCAGCCGCTCGTGCTCGCCGAGCCCGCCGCCGCCGCCGCAGAGTCGCCGCCGGACGTCTGGGCGGCCGCGGCGGCGGAGGCGGTCTCGGCGGCGGCCGGCGAGTGGATCACGGGGCAGCCCATCTCGGAGGCGCGGGTCCTGCGCGTGCGTCGGAGGGCGCGGGCGTTCGATCCTCTACGCTCGAGCCGGCTGCTGGGATGTGCGCGTGCGTGTGAGTTTCCGTCATCGGGTCCAACGGTGACCGACGCGGGGTCAGTCGATGCGCAGACCCGGAGATCAGTCATGTGGCCATGCTCGCTGGGAGCGTTGCTCGTACGTGAGGGCGAGCGCGCTACGGAGAAGGAGTGGCGGCGGGCGCGGGGTCGAGGCACGCGGAGGCGGCGGGCATACGTGCTCGGACTCGGGGAGGAGGGGCACCTGCGATGTACACTGCGCGAGCGCTTGTCCCTCGCGACTTGTGCTGTGGTCGCAAGCAAACGGCACCTCAAGTGATGGGGGGCGGCGGAGGCGGCGGCGACGCTTGCTGCTGCTGCATCTCGAGCAGGCTCTTGCGTCTCCGCTCCTCGCTCTCCGCCGCGCGCAGACTCCGGGCCTTCTCCCTCTCGTCACGCTCACTCTCATTCCGCCTCCTCTCGTCGCTGTGTCCGAGTCGGAGGCGCCTCTTCTCGCGGTCGGCCTTCTTTTGTGGACCTCGCGCGTGTCTGCGTCGAGGGCGGCCTGGCGATCGCTCTTGCGCTCCCCGTTGCGCCAGCATTGGGGTGGAATATCTGGCGAAAGGCACGCAAAAAAAGAATTGATGCGCCAGCTATTTTACTGAAGCACTTGAGCACTGGCCGACACTTCTCGAGGGACGAGGCTACTACTATCGGAAACAACCGTGCCAGGCGGCAATTCAGTCAGGGTTCAGCTCTCCCGGCCCTCGCAGATGTCCACTACCGCTCGCAATGAAACGAAGAGAGTCAAACGAGAGCTGCGTCTGCTGCGCGTGCTGCGCCTGCGCTTGCTGCGCCAATATCGCCTGGGCCTGAGCCTGCCGCTGCGCCATCAGCAGCTGTGCTGCTGCTTGTTGGTGTGCCGCCTGGGCTGCGGCCTGCTGCTGCGCCTATGGATGAGTTGTGGAGTTAGTCCGAGACGATGAACCATCAGAACTAGCCCCGCCCCACCTGCTGCGCCTGCGCCTGCGCCTGGCCCTGCTGCGTCAGCATCGCCTGCGCCTCCTGCGCCTCCTGCTCTGCCTGCGCCTGCTGCGCTGCCTGCGCCTGCTGCGCTGCCTGCGCCTGCTGTGGTGTGGTCGGCATCTGCTGGCCGGTCGCCATCTGCGGCCACTGCCGCGGCGAGGGGGCGTGCTGCCCGAGCGGCGAGCCAGAGTAGGAGCTCTGCGCCTGCTGCATCGCCTGCAGGTGCGCCATCATCTGCAGCATCGCCACCGGCTGCGGTGGCTGGCTGGCGGCGGAGAGGGCGACGAGCTGCGCTTGCTGCAACGCCGAGAGCGGCACGGGCATCGACGGGACGCCGGGGAAGCCGCCCGGGCGGGAGCCGAGCGAGTCCTGGCTGCCGACCAACATGCCCGATTGCTGCCGCTCCAGCGCCAGGGCGACGGCACGCTCCCGTGCCTCGCGCTCCTCGCGGAGCGGAGGGCCGCGCTTCCGCCCGACGCGGGGGATGCACGGGATGTTGCGGGCGACGCAGTTGGAGCACCTGCCGCAGCGGAGCATCACGCAGCGGATGCGCTTCTGGCAGCAGGCGACGCACGCCGAAGCGCACCGCTTCCGCTCGCCTGAAGCGCACGGCGAGGGGTTGGGACGGGAGGCGTTGGCGGCGAGAGATGGCTGGGCAACACGAGTGCACCGCCGGATCCGTTTGGGCAGAAGGAACCCATCGGCTGCATGAGATCTTCGAGCAACACACTCGACGCTCCCGCTTGCGCCCCCATCGACAGCTGGAGGGGCGCGCTCCCCGCGCCCGGTGGGACGATTGCGGGTCTGCCCGTTTCCATCTGTGTCGAAGCGTCCACACCCCTCTCGACGCTTCCGCACGCGCTCGAGCCCGGCTGAGCCGTGGGTGCCGGGGTGATGGTCGCCGGGGGGGGGCCAGGTGCCTCTGACATGCCGGAAGTGACTCGCTTTGACTCGGACCGTGGCAAAATCATCACCGTCTTCGAAGGCTAAACATTCCCGCGATCTCCGAAGCAGGAGTTTCGCCGAAGCGCAGTGATGAGCATGCAGCATGGGACGCCCGTCACCCACCTCGGGACCTGAGCAACGACATGACAGGGCGGGATATGCTCGCAGTGGGAGTCAGAAATGTGGTCCTTGCGCGAGGAATGCTCGATAAACTCGAGGGACCAAAATACGCGGAGAGGAGAGCGGAGTTACGCAGAAAGGCGAGAGAAGCAGCGAGAGCAAGGCAGACGGCAGCGGCGTCTCAGAACGAGGCCGAGGAGAGCGATGCGTCAGGGGAAGAGACAGCAGGAGAGAGAACGACGAGAGTGGGAAGAACGCGAGGTGGTGGCACATGAAGGTCGCTGCGAGAATTGGTGAGAAACTGCGGAGAGAGATAGGAAGTGGTAGACGCCCGAGGGTGGGCGACGGCTAGCACCACACTCCTCTCCTTAAAATCCCTGTGTGGTGGCGGCGTGCCGTCCTCCCATCCCTCCCTTGGGGTTTCTGTTTTCTTTCTTTCTTTTACCCAGAGAGAGTTGTTTTGTTTAAATTCTTTTACCCACCTCGGGGAATTTTATAATGGTATCCGTCCCCTACCTCTCAAAGCTAGCCACGCATGGCTTGTGCCGTGTTCATTGGGGGGGATCACAGGGTCATACAAAACAAGTAAAGCTCCGACAGCGACACCGCAAAAGCCCAACAACACAAACTCCCAAAAGCCCCCGCGGCGCGGGAAAGCGTCTGAGGCTCCGCCAATGCCCAGTGTGGCGCAATGTCGACTGTCCCCGCATGCCGGCCGAAGGCCAAGGCGGAAGGGCGAAGGCGCGCAAGGCATTGAAAACGACTTCATACGTCCGTTTCCTTCAAGTTCGCTCTAAAGTCTAGAGGAGGACGGCACGCCGCCACCACACAAGGATTTTAAAGAGGAGTGTGGTGGTGCTAGCCGCCCTTGGGCGTGTCAAATTTCTCGTCGCGGCTTGCGGCGCGCGCTTGCAATCTCGACGCCCCCGTCCTGTTGCACCTTGCGGCGCGACGAGCCCGCGCCTTCTTCGGCGGGCACGCACTGGGTCCATTGCCGCACCGCCGTCTCATACGGCATGAAGATGGGGTTCTGGTAAGCTTCACCCGTGGAGGGGCCCGCGCTCTGAGTGCAAGCACGAAGATCATCTTTCTCTTTCTGCTTACACTGATCGGGCTCGAGATCGCGGGACTGACGCGCACTGAACACTCTCACAGTCACACGCACAGGGTCACACATCCACTCTCTCACGAGACAGTGCAGACATGAACACCGGGAAGGGCGCGAAGGGGAGAGCGGGGGCGCGGGCGGGGGTGGGGGCGGGGGCGGCGGCGCGCGGCGCACGCGTGCGCGCGGCTGAGGGCAGGGGTGGGATTCCCGCCGTGCACACACTGCGCGCGCACACACCACATACCCTCATGAGACACACTGAGGGAAGGACGGAGCGGCGGCAGCGGCGGCGGCAGCGGCGGCAGTGCGCGCGCGGCGCGCGCGACGGAGGGGCGGAGCAGCGACCGAGAGCGACCGGTGCGCGGTCGCTGCTCTGCCTGTCCCGGAGCGCCGTCTGCGCGGGGTGCGTGTCAGGAGAGGGGGCAAGCGTGGCGGCGCGGGGACACGCGGCGGCGGCGGCGAGCAGGGGAGCGATCCGTGCGCGGTGAGGCGGCCGGCGAGAGGGCGGCGGGTGCGGGGCAAGGAAGCAGCCCACACCCGACGCGTCGCTCGAATGAATTCGACGCCTGCGCAGGGGCCGCAGGGGGCGGTCAGTGGCGAGGCGGAGCCGGCCGCGGGCCGGGTGCCAAGGCGTTGTGAATGCCAAGGCCGGGACGGAGGGGGCGCGCGGCGGGGGGCGGGGGGGGGGGCTCACCCAGTCCGGCGCCGTATAGCTTGGGTCTCTGGCATAGCGAAGATGCGCCGCGTGCAGGTGACCCCTGGAGGTGGCAACTCTTCGGAGCTTCCGGGGTAACATCTAGGGATCCCGGTCGTTTCCGCAGGCGAAAGGACAAGACGATTTTTAAAAGAATTGATTTACCCCCCATCCGGCCCGCTGGGTGTGTTTCTTAGCCCCCCGGCCCTGGAGTGCGGTTAATGACTGCACTCCAAGTGCTCCAAGTGCCCCCCCCCCCTATTTTACTGAAGCACTTGAGCACTGGATAGGGTCCTAAAGGTTATCGCCGCGAATTTAAAAGTGTTGCGTCCCAACCGAAAGAAAAGAAAGAAACCCTGCGGACCCAAGGGAGGGATGGGAGGACGGCACGCCGCCACCACGCAGGGATTTTAACTGCGTCGCAAGACATAAACAAAGGGTGGGTTGGGCTCTGCACGCAAGGTGCCCGCGTCGCAGACGCGGTACCATTGACAAATCTGAGATATACCCCCACACGAGCAAATAGGAAAGTTCGAAAAAAGAAAAGAAAGAAAGAAAACAGACAAACCCAGACGAGGGATGGGGGAGGAGGACAGGGTCCCCACCTAGGAAAATTCGAATACCGTGGCGAAACGGCGCACGGTTTCTTCATTTTTGTGCCGTTGCTATGACCTATTGAGAGAGATTTTTAAAGACCAACAAGAAATCACGACTCTCACAGTGATTTGGGCTCGGCAGCTTGTTAGCCCTCAGCCGAAGCTGGGGCCGGTCCCGTAGCCGAGAGAGCCCGCGCCGATGAGTTCGACGCGGTCGGGGGGGCCTGCGGAGAGGTCTTCTTGACCTATTGCACGCCGTTGTGTAGTACAGTGCTCATTGGGAGTGAGAGCGACGCACGTACATCAGTCAGATGTGTGTGCGACGCTGCGTGCAAGCAAGCAAGCACTTGGTTGGAGCACTTGGCGTGCAGTTGGTCGGGCCGCCTCACTCACATCCTAGCTCACATCCATCCAGGGCCGGGGAGGAGCTAAGAAACGCACCCAGCGGGACGGATGATCGGCCTCGGGCGCTACGAGCAAAAGAGCCCTGACCCTAAGCGGTACAAGCACTCGCCGCTAAAACGGAGCTCAGATCGGAGGAAGCTCTGGAGCTCAGCCAAGAATATACCTTTCTTTTCTTTAAATTCTTGGACGACGCCAGGAAGAGGTGTGCGCCCGCCGGCTCGCGTGCGCGCCATCGCCCCGCCCTCCGGTCCCTGGGCGGCGGCTCGCGCTTGGACGGTCCCCTGGCAGGGGCCGCAGCAGCCGGAAAAGGCATGTTGCTTCGGTGTGTCGGCCTCGCGCTGCTGTTCGCCGGCCCGGCGGCTGCGTATCAGCCTGCGTGCGATGGCAGGCTGCCGCTCCTGCGCCGCGCTCCGCTGGTCGCGAGCAGCAGCGCGGTCGCTGCGCCTCAGAGCCGCGCTTCCGACCGGCAGCTCTACCTCCTCTTTGGCTCGCGGTTCGTGCAGTCCATCATGCGGCTAGCGATGGGGCCGCTGGTGGTGTACGTGTGTGGCGACATGGCGTGCGATGCCTCCTCGCGCGGCCAGCTGCTCTCATCCTACTCGCTCGGCTACCTCTCCTCGCAGATCGCCGGCGGTGCTCTCGCCGACCGCATCGGGCCGCGGCTGGTGATCCTGTGCGCGTCGGCCCTGGGCGGGGCGTGCACCTTGGCTTCTGCGAGCGCGCGCTCGGTCCGCGCCCTCTGCCTCGCGCAGGTCCTGCTCGGGGTCTCCCAGGGCCCCCTCTACCCCACCTCGATCGCCTACCTCGGTGCCGTCGGCGCTAGATGCAAGCACAGACGCGGAGCACAAGTCCGTGTGTCGCACGGCGGCGGGCCCACACGCACTCACACGCGGGCCCTTTGTCGCCGGGGGTGCCGCACTAGACGTGCACGCGACACACTCACACCTTGGACTCTCTCTGGCCCTCGGCCCTCTTAGACTCTGGGCCTCTTCCCCACTCTCGCCTGGGCTTTGTCTCTCTCCTCCCTTCTGGCTCTCTTGTTCACAGCACGTGGCTTTGGCTCTCTTCTCCACAGCACGCCGTGGCTGTCTCTCCTCCCACACCCTGACCCAGTCTCTCAAGCTCACCAGGCCCGGCGCTGCCTCCGAGCAAGCGCGCGCACGCGTCCACCGTCCTCGACCTCGGCATCACCCTCGCCACCCTACTCGCCCTCCCCTTCTCTGGCGCCATCGCCGCCGCGGTCGGCTGGCGCGCACGCACACTCCGCATCCCGCCACCACCGCTACCCTCGCCTCCGCCGCCGTCGCCGCCGCCACCCAACCCGCCGCCACCCTCGCCGCCGCCGCCCTCACCGCCGCCGCCCAGCCCGCCGCCCTCGCCGTCTCCGCCCTCGCCGCCTCCGCCCTCGCCGCCTCCACCCTCCCTCCACCACCGCCCGTCCGGCGATCCGCCTCTCGTCACGCGTGCCGCTGTTGACCAGGCGCGGCGCCTTCCGCCTCTACGGCGTGCTCGGCCTCGCCTTCACCGCCCTCTGGGCGTCTCTCTCTCTCGACCTCCCGTCACACGACCCGCCGCCCACGCCCGCACCCGCCGCACCCGCCGCTCCCGCCGCTACTCCCGCCGCCACTCCCACCGCCGCCGCCGCAGCCGTCTCCTCCGCCGCCTCCGCCATCGCCGCGGCGCGGGAGGCGCGCGTGGGCGGCGGGGTGGGCGGCGAGGGAGGGAGGGGCGGGCGCGGCGTGCCGCCGCTGCTGCTCGGGAGCCGGGGGGTGCGGCTGCTGCTGTCGTCGGGCGCCGTGTGGGTCATCTTCTTCTCGCACATGGCGTTCAACCTCTGCATCTACTTCATGACGAGCTGGGCGCCGACCTTCTACTCGGAGTCGTTTGGTCTGCTGCCCGAGAAGGCAGAGCTCGAGGGGCGGGACGAGCTGGTTCAGATGTCCACTCAGTTCACACTAGTCTCGGACTGCCGCCCGAGCAGGCCAAGCTCGCCCTCGCCCTGCCGCCGCTGGTCGACCTCGCCGTCAAGGCGCTGCTCGCGCGGCCGCTCGAGGCTGCGCTGCGAGGCCCGTCCCTCGGCTTCTCCGCCCTCGGCTGAAGAAGAGACCCCGCCGGCAGAGACGAGATGCGAACGAGTGTTCCTTCTCTAGGCCTCTCCACCCTCGGCTGCCGCCGCTTCTTCAGCGGAGTCGGGTTTGTGGGCTCGGCGCTCGCCATGCTGGCGACGCCTGCCGCGGCGAGCCGCTTCGGCGCCGTCGGTGCCACTTGCTGCTTCTCGCTCGCGAGGAACAAGTAGTAGTAGTACGTATCAGTGATTCATGGTCAGGTGCCACTTGCTGCTTCTCGCTCGCCAACGGCTTCGCGGCGCTGCACCCGTCCGGTTTCAAGGCGAGCTACATGGACGTCACCCGCTCGGCGACCGGCGTCGTCACCGGCGTCGGCAACACGCTCGCCTCGCTCGCAGCCTTCGTCGGCCCCGTGGTCGTCGGGCTCCTGCTGCAGCGGCTCGGCTCGTGGGCACCCTCCTTCTGCGCCATCGCCACGCTCCAGCTCCTCGCCGCCCTCGCCTTCGCGCGCTTCTCGACCGCTACGCCGGTGGACGAGGAGAAGCCGTCCGCAGACCTTGCGCGGTGAGGCCCGACGTGCACGTGGCCCGCCGCCGCCGCGCGACGCGAGAGGCGCGTTGCCGTTCCTCTCGCGACAAGCACTGCAGAGCCGTAGCCCGTACAGCTACACGAGTGATTCTGAGATCAGGTTAGTCGTTTCCCCTTTGGAGGCAGACATTTCAGAAAGCGAATCCCAGGCCGCATCTCCCCGCTCGAAGCGGGGAACCCGTCCCGGGCGCCCGCTGGAAGCGGGGGGGCGCCCGCTCGAAGCGGGGGCGCCCGCTCGAAGCGGGGGCGGCGCAGGCTGCCACCGCTGCCCGGGCGCGCCGAGCGGCGGCGGAGGGCCGCCCAGGCCACCACCAGTGCCTCTCCCACCGGCGGCGCGGCGGCAGTGGCGCCGACCGCCCCTCCATCAGCGGCGGCGCGAGGCTGTCGTCGGGACGCCGGCAGGTGACGCGCAAATAGGGTGCCACCGGACCGGCCGACGAGCACCCAGCGGAGCCGTCATCGTGCATGGCGAGCCGAGCACCGCCGCGTCGCTTCTCGGCGCATTGGAGAGCAGAGGAAGCTGCTGGCGTCG
The DNA here is from genome assembly GCF_000372725.1 of Emiliania huxleyi CCMP1516. Classification (NCBI taxonomy): domain Eukaryota; phylum Haptophyta; order Isochrysidales; family Noelaerhabdaceae; genus Emiliania; species Emiliania huxleyi. The sequence goes on along the minus strand of NW_005199274.1, from coordinate 86,936 downwards.
CGGCTGGGATCGGCAGCGGCGCCAGCAGCTTTCTCGGATCTGAAGCGACTTTGAGCGCCGATCGATCGATCTGAGGGCTGACCGATGGGCGGCGCTGGGAGGAAGACCGCGCCACCCGTCGGCCAGCCCTCAGCTCCGCGACGGCGACTCGATAGTCGTGGCCGGCGCTCGGCTGCCACTCTAAGCTGTGCCGCCAGGCGCTCCTGGAACCGTGACGTCACTTCTTATGGATGCGGCACTAGGGACGCCCAATGTTTTCGTAAATATAGAAGCCACTCTCTCGCGTGTGGAAGCCACGACTGCGTAGTCGTGCTCCCCCGGAGCACGCCATAGAGCGCCGGTTTTGTGTACCGGGCGCACCCGCAGCCGTACACACTGCTGCCACTGCCAGGGGGTCGCCGCAGGCGCCCCAAGCGGCGCGGAGCGCCGCCGCAGGCGGCGGACAGCAGGTGCGCAAAATTAAACGCCATTTTCGGTTCCGCAGTTTTGCCACTAACGTCGAAATCCTGTACAAATCGAGACTTAGCACTTACGAGAGCCGAGCCCCCCACGAAAACCACAGAGGGGCGCGCGGACAGCGCGCCGCCAGGGGCGCCGCAGGCGCCTCAAGCGGTGCGGAGCGCCGCCACAGGCGGCGGACAGCAGGTGCGCGAAATTAAACGCCATTTTCGGTTCCGCGGTTTTGGCACTGTCTACCAACTTTGTGGTACAAATCGACTTGCACTTGGTCTGAGCCCTGCGCTGCGTTTGAGCCTCCATTCTGAAAGTGTACGTAGAAGGGAAGGCAGCAGGTCCGGCTTGCGAACTCCGCTGTGCGCCGACAAGCGGTATGGCGCCGAGTAGAGGCCATTTTCCTATTAGAAAAGGCTGTCGAGAGCGCAAAATTTTCTTCGCTGCGCGCCCAACCATGGTGGGCACGCAGCGGGCGCCTGCGGCGCCAAATTTTTGAAATGTCTGCCAGTCGCCCAACCTGATCTCAGAATCACTCACACGGGAGAGTTTGCTTCGTCGCTCCGAACTCGACGGTGGTGACGTGTCGCGTTGGTTTGCCTGCGGTGTGGGGCTCTGGTGGGGCCGCTACCCGCGCTGCCCACGCCGTCATCTGACATCTGTGTTCGTCGCCTGTTGTGGCTGGCCATTGGCGTTGCCCGAAGGAGGTCCCGCCGAAAAAATCGCCCAGAGGACACTATGGAGCTGCCCTCTCCCGCTCTCGCGCCACGCGCCTCTCCAGGTCTCCATCACGCATCAGACTTCAGACGACCGCACACAGCTGGCTCCAGCTTTTCGGCTCCACATGGACATGTGCACAACGCGCCCGCGTTTTCCACAATACCTCCGAGGGAGTCTACACCAGATCCCTTGGCCTTGCCCGCTGCGGCCGCCGATCACGAGCAGGCGCGGCCTAAGGAGCAGAATTTACCACACAAAACAGGACTAAGGAGCAGAAAGTGAGAGGGTGGAATCTTTTTCAAAATAGTTGAGAGGGAGTTGAGATTTTATCGCCTCTGTCGGCCCATTTGTGTGAAATACACATTGTTAATTAGTTGTAATAGATTCGATCTTCTGTTTACAAGTTTAGAGACGATCTGGGAACGAACCGTCCCCCCTGGGTGTAAAGCCGTAGAACCATGTAATCTTGATGCATGTGTCGCTCTCTGAGAACTCTTGTAGCTCGATCGGTCACACCGCCATCGCCGCCGACGTCTCCCAGGGAGATGATGGAGAGGGGGGACGACACTGCTCGATCTACCCTCTCTCTGGGGTCCCTCAGCTCAGCGTGCACCTCGATCCTGTATACCGTGTTTGCGGTTAGTTAGGACCCCCCCCCAAGGAACACACCAGTGAGGGAGGGCGAGACGATCGAGGGGTCCCGTACCATGCGGAATCGACCCTATCCAGTGCTCAAGTGCTCAAGGTTTTGTAACGCGAGCCGCTGTGTGCCATCGCACAGAGAGTGAAATGGAACTACCAACAAAAGCTTTACGAACTAGCCCTTCTCTTGAGGAGATGAGGTCTCTTGCGTATCTTGGCCACTCGCACAGAGTGAGAGAGAGAGGCTGCCGCGACAGTGTATGTGTGGCAGCTCCCTTGTGTTTATCACGAGACAGTCTTAGACGGCCACGCGCCTCCACGACGCGCCCGCGTCTTCCACAATACCTCGGGGAGTCTACACCAGATCCCTTGCCCGCCGCGACCCCGCCCAGTCTTCGCACGCCTTTCCCTCGCAGCGCTCGCCCTCGAGGTTGCGGCGGCTGCGCCACCGTTTGCAGAGCTCCGTGTCGCGGAAGCGGCCGGTCTCGCGCCGGCTCGCGCCGACGGCCGCCGCGGCGGTGGGCTGAGGCTCGCACACCGCCCGGAGCGCCGCGTGCGGCAGGAGCAGGGCGGTGCCGTGCTTGTAGCCGGCGGGGGCCTCGACGCTGCCGCTGATGTCGCGCCAGCGCGAGGCGCCGTCCCCCTCGAGCGCGCCGAAGCCCTTGTGGGAGGGCTTGAAGGCGCAGCCGCGCCGCTCGCCCTCGGGCAGCACCTGCGATCACCCGAGATCGCGCGAGCTCAGCCCGAGATCGCCCGAGACGGCCGCGCCGCTCGCCCTCGGCTCGACTTCGAGTATACCTCGGCGACATCTCGGCGACATCTCGAAGAAAACTCTCGGTGATATCCTTGGCTACATCTCGAGTGATTCTCGGGTATATCTCGGGCACATCTCGGGTGCATCTCGGCGATGTCTCGGCGCCCGCGTCAGCCCGACGTCGGAGGGCGCCTCACCGGCGACGCGGTCGCACGGCGCGGGCGAGTGGAGGCGGCAGTCGTCGCGGTACACGTCGAAGAGGAGGAGGAGCCGCCTAATCAACGAACGGTTCGACCAGTCAATGAACAAGTCAGCCTATTGACCACACTCCGAGGGGGAGGAGAAGTCGCCCGTCTGGCCTCACCACCTGCTCACGGCCAGAGGCGTGAAGAGACGCCCCTTCACACCTCGATCCGCCCCGTCCGGCTTTGCCACCGCCGCAGGCCCCTCGCAACAAGGCCGCGAGATCGCGTCGAGAAAGAAAGGCCCCGAGGCGGTGGCCGCGGCCCACGGGCCCGTCACGCGGCGCGCGGTGGCGTGCCGGATCGCAAGGGTGCAGTTCTGGCCGCGGAGCAGCGCGCCTGCAGCGTGCCGTGGAGGTGCCGTGGACGTGCCGTGGACGTGGCGTGGGCGTGGACGCGCCGAGCTTGTAGTCACGCCTCTATATCTCCCCATATCTCCCCATATCTCAGGCGCGCCGAGCTCGTAGTCACGCCTCTCGCACCGGTTGTCCTCCAGCTTGTAGAAGAGCGCGTGCGGCGCGCCTGTGCACAGAGAGGCTGTCAAGAGACGCTGTTCACAGCCCTTTCAAGAGCGCGTGCGGAGTGGAGTGTGCCCGCCGCGCCGAGCAGCAGGAACAGGTCGATGACCGAACGACCAGCGTCCTCGGGCGGCAGCTCGAGCGGCAGGGGCGGCGACCACGCCTGTGGACAGCTAGAGGCGTGAGCAGCGCCTCCTCACAGCGTCCTTAGAGCGGAGCTCGGGCGGCAGGGGCGGCGACCGCGCCTCGAAGTCGCGCGTCATCATGTAGTACGGCTCGTGCGTCGACGCGGCCATGGTGGGCGGACACTCGCCTGCTCGCAGCTAGAGGCGTGAACAGCGCCTCGTGCGTCGACGCGGCCATGGTGGGCGGGGCACTCGCCCGCGTGTCGCGTCGCCGAGAAGAGAAGGACGAAGCCGCCGCCCTCCGCCTATCCGCTGCAACCGTCTCATCCCCCTCGTGGCCCGACGGGGCGCCGCAGGGGGCCGCTCCCCTGGCGCCTCGGGCAGAGCCGCAAGCTCTGGCGCCCACAGCGAGCACGCGTCCGGCAACGGCACCTGTTCACGGCCAGAGCTGTGAAGAGACGCCGTTCACAGCGAGCACGCGTCCGGCAACGGCACCTCGACCAGCCTCACGCCCGTCCAGGAGAGCAAGTCGCGAGACCGCGCGTAGCCGAAGCGCGGGCTGCGCCGCCGCCCGCCGCCCTCCGCCGCGTCCGGGTCGGAGGGGTGGCACCGCCACTTGCCGGCCACCTAAACAGACAACGGAGAGCTCTCAACCCTTCGCGCGGAGGGATGTGCGTCTAATGTTTGTTTCTTTCCTGGTGCACGCACAGCTCGGCCGTGAAGACGAGGTGGAAGAGGCCGCGGTCCCAGACCATCGACGGGTCTCGAAACACGCTGGCGCCCTCCACCTCGGTCCACGCCAGCACCGGCTTGCCGCTCGGAGGCAACGCCTCCCACCGCAGCGCGTCCTGCGAGTGCAGCAGCCGGAGGCCGTCACCCATCGCCTTGCCTTGCTTGAACGAGGCCATCACGTATCCACCGGCCTCGCCGTCGTCCGCCTCACGGCTGTCGGAATCCTCCCCAGCCTCTCCAGCCGTCTCGGGCGCCACCTGCCACTGCACCGGCTCGGCAGCCACACGCTCGGCTGCCATCGCTGCCACTGGTGTCCCTGGTGGCGAAGCTGTGCCCTCGTAGAGCGCGAGCGCGATGATGGACAGCGCGGCGGCGACGACTATCAGGCACAGCAGCAGGATCATGCTCGAGCGAGGCCGCCGTCGGCGCCTGGACCTGCCGTCTGACACGACACGCATTCCAACGTCCGACACGGCAGTGTTTATTGCGGCGCCGCGGTGCGGCTGCGCGAATTTTTCTTTTTGAATAAACAAATAAGTCTCTCGTGTCCGCGCCGACGCTCTTTTAACGTAGAACGTCCCAGCTACACCGCCCGCCGACGATCGATCAGTCCACAATCGTCGGCCCGCAGCGACCCGCAGCGAAGGATGCCGCCGCCCCCCCGGCCACTGCGGCCGACGCGCCGATGCACGACCGGCCTCCGTCGGATAGCTCTCCGGCCTCTCCGGCCGCTGACGCGGCCGCCCATGCTGCTGCCGATCCGGTCCCTCTCACGCTCAGCGATATCCGCACAAGCTAACGACAACTTTGAGGTCGCCGGCTTTGGCCAGGTGCAGCCACCACCTGCTTGCCTCCATCCGCCGTCTGACCTTAGGTGAGGGGCACGAGTGGATTGCGGCGCGACGTATTTTCTTTGCTAGATTAAGCGCACGCCTTTGGAAGGTCGGGAGATGCCGTGTCTCGGATAACTCGTTCCTTGGTTTTGCTCGCTTGTTTGGAAGCCTTTCAGATGGTGCCCAACGAGGTCGTGGCCGCGACTAAGCGTGACGATGAGGCGGCGGTGGAGGCATGGCTTGACGGCGGCGGGCGGGTCACCGCGGGCTGTGCGAGTGGCGCTACGCTGCTAGGAGTCGCCGCCGGGAACGGGTGCGAGCGGGTGGTTGGCCTCCTGCTGCAGCGCGGCGCGGATGTGAACCTGCAGGACGCCCTCGGCGCCACCCCGCTGATGATTGCCGCCAGTCAGGGCCGCCACGCAGTCGTGCTCCGTCTTCTGCGGGCGGGCGCAGACATGAGGGTGCGCTCTTCGTATGGCAGGACGGCGCTGCAGATGGCCAAGGCGAATGGTCACGCCAAGTGCGTCGAGGCCGTCAGGACATACCTCGGGGAGGTGGCGGGTCGGAGCAAGGCGCCACCAGCAGTCGGCGAGCGGGCGGACGCAACCTCTGCCTCGAGCGGCGAGGGCGGCGCGGAGGCCGAGCCGAACAGCGGCGGGGCGGTGCCTGAGGAGGCGCGGCACGCCAAGGAGCTGCTGGCGGAGGTCGAGGCGGAGAAGCGCGCCAAGGCCAAGAAGAAGAAGAAGAAGAAGGGCGGGGGGGCGGGCATGGCTGGGCCGTCGCAAGAGCACGAGCCGCCGTCGCAGGAGCCCGAGGCGCCAACGGAGGGCACCGAGGCGCCGCCGGAGGCAGCCGCAGCTGAGGCGGCGAAGAAGGCCGAGGAGGCGAGGCTTCTCCAGCTTCTCGCGACGCTCACCGAGGAGAGGATCCGATTCGGCATCACGGCGGAGAGCCAGGCGGCGGCGTCGGCAGAGGTGGCTAAGGCTGTGCGCTTGGACGCTGAGGCGGACGAGGCGGAGGAGGAGGCAGATGCAGACGAGGAGGAAGAGGCGGCTGCCGAGGCGGCGCTGGCGGAAGTCGAGGTTGCGCGGGCGGAGGCCCGGGCGGCGCGTGCAGAGGCCAAGGCGGCGCTGGACAAGGCGCAGGCGGCGCTGGAGGGGATTGAGACAGCGCTCGAGGAGGCGGCGGCGGCTGCCGACGCGAGGCGTGCCGCTGCGGCCGCTTCGAGGGCAAGGGCGGCTGCCGCGAGGAGGGCAGCGGATGCGGCACAGCCGCATAGAGATGCATAGCGAGCGGTGACGACATCGCCGACATCGCCGATACGTACTGCTGCAGCGATAACGACGTGAGGAGCTCGCTTTCGTTCCGCGTCTCGTGGCGTTGGCGAGGATGATAAGCCCGCCACCTCCCATGTGTGTATCTCTATCTCTGAATCTCTCTGCCTGCGGCGTGCGGGGCGGACGTACCAGTAACCAGAGATTGTTCGCTGCGCGGTTGTACTCATTGCCGTACGAGGTACGTCTGTTTTTATAGTAGGGGGAGGGCTCCCAGGGCTTGGAGGTCTTTTCAGTTGCAACGATGATGATAGGCAAGGCGTTCAGGGTAGTGAAGAAATAACAAGAAAAGGACATGGCCGAGCGTTTTTGATCTCTCGGTAAGTGGGCGCCCGCCCGCCGCCTCTGAGGGGGTCGGGCCCCCTAGACTGAAAACAAAAACAAGCTCGAAAACAGCCAAAATCAGCCTGCGAGAGAGGCACTGCGCGCCGCTGACCTCATGTGGGGATGTGTGCCGACACCAATACTGATCTAAAACCTGGAAACCCTTGTTCAAATCCGACCCTAAGCGCCATCCTTCCTGCTCTCACCTGATGCTGCTTCCCCGCGCCGCCTCCTTGGCCCCCCTGGGCGTATTTTCTACTCCCAGTGGGGGGCCTGGGCCCCCGGGCCCCCTCTTGTTTTCTGTTTTCTGTTTTTCAACACGCCCGCCCGCCCGCCACCCCGAGGCGGCTCGGCCCCCCACTTACCGAGAGATCAAAAACGCTCGGCCCATGGTTCGACCTCGCGCGCCGAGGCGCCGTCTGTGCGCAGCTCGACGCGGTCAGGTGCAAAGGGAAGCGTGGCGGCGCGGGGAAACGCGGCGGCGGTGGTGGCGGCGGCGGCGGCAGCGGCACGCGCGGGCGGACGGATTCGGACGGGGCGGAACAGCGACCGCCTGGGCGGCCGCTGCTCTGTCTGCCAGAGCGCGGCGACCGCCTGGGCGGCCGCTGCTCTGTCTGCCAGAGCGCGCCGTCTGTGCGCAGCTCGACGCGGTCAGGTGCATTCCACGTGTTGTCCACTTGGATGCGAGTATTTTCTTTTCGAGCACGCCTTTGGTTGGCCGCTTTGTGTATCTCGAGACCTCGAGAGAAGGCCGCCCGCAGGCGGCCGGGCGCAGGTTCGACAAAAAGGGCCCCTCCGCGAGGGCCTATGCGCGCTCGCGCTCAGTGCTCCAGCTTTGCAGGAAGGGGCGCCGCAATCGGCGCGGCCCGTCCCCGGGCTGTGTGGGCATCTGCCGGCGTCGGTCACCGGCCGAGAGGCGCCGCGGGTGAGGCGGCGCGGCTGCATTTCGAACGCGCCACACTGACCCCGTCGAGAGGCGGCGGCCAGCACCGCTCTTCGGCCGCCACAACCAAGCTGGTCGGCATCTTAGTTGAGGCATGCATCAAGCTGCATGTGGGTGCATCGGCTGCGGACCACTCAACAGGTCGATCAGGCCGCTGCTGGATCTCACAGACGGCGTGCTGCTGGGGGCGGGTCGAGACGGCTGGAAAAGAGCCGAGTGAAGTGGCGAGCCAGAGGCTGCCTGGGTCGTCAAGTGGGTCCATGGCCATAAAGAAAGAAAGAAAACACACAACCCAAGGGAGGGATGGGAGAACGGCACGCCGCCACCACACAGGGATTTTAAGGAGAGGAGGGTGTGATGCGCTAGCCGTCGCCCACCCTGGGGGGTCTGCCTCCTCGTATCTCTTTTCGCAGTCTCTCGCCGCTTCTCGCTGCAACCTTCATGCCACCTCGCGGCTGTCCCACTCTCGTCGTTCTCTCCCTTGTCACTTCCCCCTCTGTCGCGTCGTTCTCTTCTGCCTCGTCCTGCGACGCCGCCGCCTGCCGGTCCCTTGTTCTCGCGGCTTCTTTCGCCTCTCGGCGCAACTCCGTCCTCCTTGCGGCGTATCCTGGCCCCTCGAGTCTATCGAGCTCCCCTCGCGCAAGGACCACATTTCTGACTCCCACTCCGATCATTTGCCTCCAAGTCATGTTGTTGCTCAGGTCCACTCTCTCTTCGAACACTCGTGCCTCTACGGATGATGCCGGCGCTGGGGTCCCCTTCGGATGCATCGTGACATCTGACAACTGAATTTCCACTGGTTCGTCCTCCTCTGAGTCATCTTCCCCGTCCTCCTTCCGCTCGGCTCTTCGCTCGGTACGTTCGGTGTGGCTCACCCTCATGGCCATGTCCTTCTGGATTGCGGCGCGGCGCGATTTTTTGGCGATTATGCCTTGCTTTTTGGTGTCTGCACTTGGTGCCTTTCTGAGGTCGGGAGATGCCGTGTCTCGGATAAACCTGATCGACCAGCTCCTCGCAGTGGCTTTTCGAGAGACCCAAAAACACGCTTCGGCGGGGCGGAAAGTCGGAGGCGCCGCCGCCGGCGGCTCGTTCCTTGGTTTTGCTCGCTTGGAAGCGCGCGAGGTGGTGCCCAACGAGGTCTTTCAGATGGTGCCCAACGAGGTCGTGGCCGCGACTAAGCGTGACGATGAGGCGGCGGTGGAGGCATGGCTTGACGGCGGCGGGCGGGCCACCGCGGGCTGTGCGAGTGGCGCTACGCTGCTAGGAGTCGCCGCCGGGAACGGGTGCGAGCGGGTGGTTGGCCTCCTGCTGCAGCGCGGCGCGGATGTGAACCTGCAGGACGCCCTCGGCGCCACCCCGCTGATGATTGCCGCCAGTCAGGGCCGCCACGCAGTCGTGCTCCGTCTTCTGCGGGCGGGCGCAGACATGAGGGTGCGCTCTTCGTATGGCAGGACGGCGCTGCAGATGGCCAAGGCGAATGGTCACGCCAAGTGCGTCGAGGCCGTCAGGACATACCTCGGGGAGGTGGCGGGTCGGAGCAAGGCGCCACCAGCAGTCGGCGAGCGGGCGGACGCAACCTCTGCCTCGAGCGGCGAGGGCGGCGCGGAGGCCGAGCCGAACAGCGGCGGGGCGGTGCCTGAGGAGGTCGTGCTAGTGGCAGAGCGAGGCGAAGAGGCGGCGGTGCTGGAGTGGCTCGACGGCGGCGGGCGGGTCGACGCGACGTTCGAGTACACCTTTGAAGACGGCTCTCGTGTGAGCGGCATGACGCTGCTGGTGCTCGCAATGGCCAAGGGCCACCTTGGGCTGGCCGAGGCGCTTCTGCGGCACGGTGCGGATATCTCGTCGCAGGCCAGCAACGGTGGCACCGCGCTGATCTACGCCGACGTGGAGATCGATCATCGAAACCAGTTTGACAGCACAGCGCTGACGGACGCCGCCTTCAGAGGCCACGAGCGGGTGGTCGACCTTCTGATTCGGCACGGTGCGGAGATAAACCTGCAGACGAGCAAGGGCGACACCGCGCTGATAATCGCCGCCGTCAGGGGATACCCCGCCGTCGTGCTCCGCTTGCTGCGGGCGGGCGCCGACACGAAGCTGCGCACGGCGGCTGGCTCCACGGCGATGCAGCTTGCCAAGAAGGCGGGCAACGCCGAGTGCGTGTGCGCCCTCGAGGAGCATGCGGCGGCCGAGGCGGCGGCGAAGGAGGCGGCGCGGGCTGCGGAGGCGGCGGAGAGGGCGGCGGCGGAGGAGGAGGACCGGCACGCCAAGGAGCTGCTGGCGGAGGTCGAGGCGGAGAAGCGCGCCAAGGACAAGAAGAAGAAGAAGAAGAAGAAGAAGGGCGGCGGGGCGGGCATGGCTGGGCCGTCGCAAGAGCACGAGCCGCCGTCGCAGGAGCCCGAGGCGCCAACGGAGGGCACCGAGGCGCCGGCAGCCGCAGCCGAGGCGGCGAAGAAGGCCGAGGAGGCGAGGCTTCTCCAGCTTCTCGCGACGCTCACCGAGGAGAGGATCCGATTCGGCATCACGGCGGAGAGCCAGGCGGCGGCGTCGGCAGAGGTGGCTAAGGCTGTGCGCTTGGACGCTGAGGCGGACGAGGCGGAGGAGGAGGCAGATGCAGACGAGGAGGAAGAGGCGGCTGCCGAGGCGGCGCTGGCGGAAGTCGAGGTTGCGCGGGCGGAGGCCCGGGCGGCGCGTGCAGAGGCCAAGGCGGCGCTGGACAAGGCGCAGGCGGCGCTGGAGGGGATTGAGACAGCGCTCGAGGAGGCGGCGGCGGCTGCCGACGCGAGGCGTGCCGCTGCGGCCGCTTCGAGGGCAAGGGCGGCTGCCGCGAGGAGGGCAGCGGATGCGGCACAGCCGCATAGAGATGCATAGCGAGCGGTGACGACATCGCCGACATCGCCGATACGTACTGCTGCAGCGATAACGACGTGAGGAGCTCGCTTTCGTTCCGCGTCTCGTGGCGTTGGCGAGGATGATAAGCCCGCCACCTCCCATGTGTGCATCTCTATCTCTGAATCTCTCTGCCTGCGGCGTGCGGGGCGGACGTACCAGTAACCAGAGATTGTTCGCTGCGCGGTTGTACTCATTGCCGTACGAGGTACGTCTGTTTTATTTTTAAGAGGTGTGGTCTCATGCCGTACGCAGTGCGACGCAAATTTGCGTTTTTTTCTCCAACCTGCTCTGGGGGGAGGCGAGGGCCCTAGAGGGTATCCATGCGGCCGATTTGGGGGATTTTTTTTGCGCGATTTTTCACTTTCACACTTGTTTTCAATTTCATGGGAATTCGGCGTACTTGCGGCCATCGTGCTATCACGCCTTGCGACGACAGCCTGTCGGCGCTGCTGACCGTGCCATATGCTGCACAATTGATCACCCGCATAGCTCGCGGCCTTAGTCTTCAGCATTCAGTGACGACCTGATCGTACGGCCAGTAGCCGAAGGTGTCCTTCCAGCGCGTGCACGCTTCTGACACAATGCGCGTCACAAACTGCCTCGGGTTGGCTGCTGGCACTCTCGAGGCTATGCCTACACAGCCTCGCGCGCATGGGCAGTCAAGAGGGACCACGCACCTTCTCCGGACAGCGCCGGTGCCTCTCTCTTGGACCGGCAAACGTGTGGTGGTCTCGTGTCACCAATGTGGGACCAGTGCGGCATCGCGCCATCGACAGCTCTGAACTGCGCCTCACCACTGACTGGGAAGGCCGCCAAGTGGGTCAGCACCGGTCGCACATTGTGGCAGCAGTCAGCAGTGCATGTCTGATAGCTGTTATGACCCCCCCCAATGAACACGCCAGAGAGGGAGGGCGAGACGATCGAGGGGTCCCGTACCACGCGGAATCGACCCTATCCAGTGCTCAAGTGCTCAAGAGCAGCAGCATCAGGGTCGCAGGCAGGGTCGGATCGTGTCAAGCCTCTCGCCCGGCCGGCCGCGTGCAGACGTCGGCCTGTCTGCTGTCTGGAGTGATCTGTCGGCGGTCAGTACGACCGATCAGGTTGGAGTTTTTTGATAGTTGGAGGGTCTATCTGTATGTACTCCTCGAGATCTCTCCAAATCTGCCCTCTGTTAGACCAGGATCCAGGTTAGATCGGGAAGTCGGTGCTAGTAGAGACTAGTAGAGCCGGAGCCCCGTTTCCGCACTGCTGCGCGGCGCACGGTGCCTCCGCCCGCCCCCCCCCCCCCCAGAGCTCCAATGTCGCCCGATCGGTGGTTCACTCTGGCATCGCACTCCAGCCGTGAACGCGGCCGGTGTGTCGGAGAGAGGGCCTGGAATGATGCGCCTGGCATGATCGGTCTGCTCCTACTCCTCACCAGTGCCGACGCAACCTCTAATGCGACGGACGCGCACCACAACCACGTCCTCCGCTCGCTGCTGCAGGAGATGTCGGCCGGCGCCTCGCAGCACGCCTCTATCCCGATCCACGCCGCTGCGGTCAGGGGCGACGTGCTGGCTCTCACCAGACTCCTGGAGGCCGATGTCGATCCCAACTCAATCGAGGGCGAGAGTGGCTTCGCTCCGCTCCACTCAGCAGCCTTCGCCGGCCACGTCGAGGTCAGCAGGGTGCTTCTCAAATACGGGGCTGAGGTCAATGCCGCGACGGAAATGCTGGTGACGCCCTTGCAGGTGGCCTCCGTTCACGGCCACGCCGAGCTCGTCCAATTTTTCCTCGACAGTCGAGCCGACGCCGACCGCCAGGACCTCAACGGCGCGACGGCCTTGCACAGCGCTTCGCTGAGAGGCCACGCTCAAGTGGCGAAGCTGCTCCTCGCCCGCAGTGCCTCCGTCGGTGTCGCCACCGCCTCTGATGGTTGCACGGCGCTGCACTACGCGGCCCAAGGCGGGCACGTTTCTACGGCAGAGGTGCTGCTGCGCCATGGGGCGGAGCCGGACACGCACAACCTCGTCGGCGCCACGCCTCTGCATCTGGCCGCGGCGGCCGGACATGCGCCGACGGTGCTCGTCCTTCTCGAGCATGGCGCCTCATCCGACGGGCGCGACAGCCTAGGTGCGACGCCGCTGCACAACGCCGCGCTCGCCGGCCACCGCGATGTGGCGAGGCGCCTCCTCGAGTTCGGCGCGTCGGTGAGCGCCGAAAATGTGCAGGCGGCGACGCCGCTCCACGCCGCCGTCCTCCAAGGCCACCCCTCCCTCTTGACCTTGCTATGCGAGCACGGCGCGAGCCTGGAGAGCCTCTGGCGCTCCTCGGACCAGCAGACCGCCGCAGGGGTGGAGCCGGTCACCGCATCCACGCCGCTCATGCTGGCTGCGAGGCGCGGCGACGTGGAGCTGGCGTCCCTGCTCCTCCAATGCGGAGCACGAGTGGGCTCGGCGGGAGGCCACGGAGTGACGGCGCTGCACCTCGCCGCCAACGGTGGGGAGACGAACATCGCCTCGGTCCTGGCGGCGCAGCTGGACGACCCGGACTTGCGCACCTCCAACGGGCAGACGCCGCTGCACTTTGCGGCTTCGGCCGGGAGGGTGGAGGTGAGCTGGCTGCTGCTGCATCGTGGCGCGGATGCGGCGGCGCGCGACGCGTCCGGGAGGACGCCGCGCATGCTCTCCGAGGAGGCGGGGCAGCGCGGCTGGGAGGCAGCATTTGAACCCTAGTTTCTCTCTTATCCACACTGTCCGGCCCTGAGCTTGACTCGGAGGTCGCACGCAGGTGGCGATGCTGGAGGCGGAGGCGAGTGCGCGAGTGCCGCTCGGGGTGCAGGCTGCGCACGACCCGTGCTTGCTCCGACGCCGACGTCGGGCGATCGAGCTGCTCGGCGAGGTAGCGGCTGGTGCCGGGGGCGCGCAGGCCGACGGCGGGGCTGGCACGGAGGAGGTCGCGGCGTTGCGGAGGAGCTCGCTCGCTCGGATCGAGAGCGCGAGGCGGCTCAGTCCGGCTCTGCTGCAGCTGCTCATGGAGTGCGGCGCGTGCGAGCAGGCGCTGTCTTTCGTCGAGAATGATGTGCTCGACGTGCAGACGCTGCGGCTGCTGGAGTTGCGCGCGCTGCTCGACGTGGGGGTCAGGCTCGGGCAGGCGGCACGGCTGCTTGCCGCCGCGGCCACAGCGCCGCACCCGCACCCAGCAGATGCCCCACACCGAGCCGCCTCCCCCTATCGCGCAGCGGGGAAGGAGGAGGTGTAGTGGCTGCGCTGGTGGTGGTCTTGTGAAGGCGTTCAATGCCGGGGCTATTTGCGCTTAGTTAATGAAAGTGCCCGAGATCACGTCGAAAGTGCCTTAGAAGAGGTTTCAGTATCTCCCGGTCCCAGCTCCGCTCAGTATCGTCGGGAGACGGGAGCTAGAACTTGGCCCAAATCACCGCGGGGACGCACGACTCAATTACGGTAGCCCGGTGGGATGGGGCCGCCGGGCGCCGGGCTCGAAACCTGCGTCCAGCGCTGCCTCAGCGTGTGCGCGCGTGCAGCGCCGCCGACAGCATCCGTCGGGACGAGCCCTCGCACCGAGCTCAGCCATGACCCTGCGGTTAGCATCAAAGCGGTGTCTTTCCTCGTTAAGCTCAAGGCTCTGCCCATGTTGAACCTGCAGGTCCGAGGCCAATCTCGGGCAAAATCGGGCAATCCCGAATGACTGATTTCGGGTGATGCCCCTCGACCCCTTGCACCACAGGCTTTCATGGGGGAGCCTGGCCAGCGCTTCAAGATGTGGAGAGAGCTGGAGCGCTCGCGCGTGCAGGAGCCACTACTTGCGCATTGCTCCCGATACACGGGCTTCTAGCACACTTACAGCGCACCCCTGCGCACCGCCCGCAGGATAAGGCGCTCCGGCACGGTGGCCTTTTGCACCTCCGCAGAGGCTTCGAGTTGCCCCGTCAATTGACTCTGGAGGAGGACTCGCTGAGCTACGTCCACGTATCCGATGGTGGTGGGGTGGAAAAGGAGGGGGTGGTACCCAGCGTGATCCACTTTGACGACGTCCACCGCGTCGCAGCGATGCCTCCGGAGCCCATCATGCACATCGACGGTCGCACTGGCGAGCGGCGTGTGATTGGCAAAAAGCCGTCGAAGCGATGGAAGATCATGATGAAGGACGCGTCGGAGCCGGCATACGAGTTTGTGGCTTCCACGACGGAGGCGCGCGACGCATGGGTCTACTGCGTGCGAACCAATTTAAACGCGCACAACCGGCGCGCGCTGTCCACTGCCCTCGCACGCTAGACGGGTCTGTCGTCTCACCGCGCGGGTTGTCTAGGCGGCACGGGCTGGACATGATGCTAACCTCCCCCGCTCTCCGTGAGCTTGAGAGCAAGTTCGTGCTATCCGACCTCGCTGACGATGCGACGCTCATCCCCCTCCATACGCTCGACAAAGTGAACGAGGAATCTGAGTATGACGAGGCCGAGGGAGCATGAAGCAGCCAGGCGCGGGAGGCGAGCCGCTCGCCCGACGCGACACGCGCGCTCCGGCTCGGCGTGCTGCCCTGTGGAAGCCGTGTGCGCGTACCCGCTTTTCATGGACGCTTTGATTGATACTCTAGTTTGTTTGTTGTTTGTGCCTGTCGTGGCCGTACTCATGAGGGTCCCCTATCGTTAACACCGTGTCGCTGCGCACACGTCTGTCTGCATGTACTCGCTGGTGTCATTGGCTGATGTGGAGCTGCGCTCTGTTTGTCCCAACCGGTTCGTTTTGGCCTTTCTTTGCCCTCCGACGTTTCCGTTGCCAGTGAGTTGGAGCACTTGGAGCACTTGGAGTGCAGTCATTAACCTCACGCCCAGGACCGGGAATGGTTGGGTAGTAGGGCTAGAGGGTCGCTCTACACTTAGCCTCTGCAGCGAGCGAGCGCTCAACTTAGCCCCCGCACGGAGCCGGGCTCAGACTTAGACGCTGGAAGGCCGGGGGCCATGAACTTAGACGACACGAGGCCAACTCCGGGTAAAACCT
Source organism: Emiliania huxleyi CCMP1516 (assembly GCF_000372725.1). Lineage (NCBI taxonomy): Eukaryota > Haptophyta > Isochrysidales > Noelaerhabdaceae > Emiliania > Emiliania huxleyi. The sequence goes on along the minus strand of NW_005199274.1, from coordinate 71,436 downwards.
GGGTATACCTGCAAAAGTCCAGGTTTACCCGAAAAATACCTGGACGCGGTCCCGACCAGCGTATGCCGCGCACGACGCCATATCACCGTCTCCCAGGGCCAGTGCGCTACTTGCGGCGCGCAACGCCTGCTCAAGTACGCGCACCGTACCATGTGCTGCCGCTAACCTATGCGTGCCTTAAGGCGGCTGCGGCGAAGCGGCGGGCGCGGCATGCCGATGGCAGTGCGGACGATGCGGTTGCGATGTGTTCTGCTTCAAGATCGTGGCGGTGCTTGGCATGCACTTCTGCGATCCCAATCAGCTCATCGCAACGAAGCAGCGCAACAAGCTGGCTGCTGCCAACAAGGCCCTATGCTACCTCACGCGCGGATCGTTCAAAGAGGACCAGCATACACAGGCTTCTCTGACATGCGTTTGTTTGAGCTTGAGGCTATTTGTGAGAACTATTTGGCTAGATGTCGCCGAAGTGCGCTCAAGAAGCAGCAACGAGAATCGGAAGAGGAGGATGCTGAGGCGGCGATTGCTGAGCATGAGGAGGATCGATCGCCCGCCGCGCAGGCGAAGAAAATTTGGGCGCGAGCGCCGTATATCGCGTGCCATGGCCGACTTAGCCGGTGTAAGAGGCTCCCGCTGATCTTAGACCGCGTAAGCACTCCAGTGTGGCTAGCCACACTTAGACCCGTTAAGCCGCGAGGCTCAGAACTTAGACTACTACCCAACCAGTGGACCGGGGAGCTGAGAAGCGCACCCAGTGTGTGGAGAAGTTTACCTTCCCTTGCCTTACCTAGGTCGCGCCGACGACGCCGCTGCTGCACGTCTACTCGGAGCAGCTCACCGCCCCGCGCGCCTCGTGCGAGGATGCGATGCGCCGCCTCTTCGCCTTCCTGGGCGTGCCGCCTCTGCCAGCGGTGTGCGACCGTGCGGGCGCTCCCGCGCCAGAGAGGCGGAGTGGCGAGTGCCGCGGCGGGGACGGGCTCTGCAGCGTTGAGAAGCTGCGAGCCCCGCGCCGCGCATGGCTATACCATCGACGAGTTGCTGACGAGCTGACACTCGGTTTGAGTGAGGCTGAGGCCTCCATAGAGCCGCGTACGCGATCGTCCGGCTGACGGCGCTTTAGAGATCTAGAGCCGTAGATGTCTGTCTGTGTCTGACCGATCGGACCTATCTTTGGATTTGTGCGCGTTGCGGCCGACACCCCACATCCACAGACTCGGCACTGCACGCACAGAATCTCAACACCGCGCCGGTACTGCTACAGCAGCCGCCTCAGGCTAGCCTCCATCGCCTGCCTCGGCACGTTGCCGATCAGCGTCTGCAGCAGCTTCCGCTCGGCCGAGATGAAGCCGAAGTGCGGCACGCCGTCGACGCTGAAGAGGGAGACGAGCTGCTCGTTCTTCGGGTCGGCGCCGTCGACGAGCACGAAGTTGACGCGCCCCGCGTACTCCTTCTCCAGCCGGTACATCATCGGCGCCATCTCGCGGCACTCGGCACACCACGGCGCGTAAAACTCGACCAGCGTGCCGCGGCCAGAGGCGAGGGCCTGCGCCGGGGCAGAGCGCCAAGGGGCAGAGCACGCCGAGATGCCGCCGAGGTTCGGCCGAGAGGTAGAGCCGGTACGTCGCCGAGAGAGAGGCTGCCGAGAGGTGGTCGAGAGGCAGCCGAGAGGTGGCCGAGAGGCAGCCGAGAGAGAGGCAGCCGAGAGGTGGCCGAGAGGTGGCCGAGAGGTGGCCGAGAGGCAGCCGCGGCCGGCAGCGCGCGCCTGCGGCAGCGGCGGCGACTCCGCCTCGAGCTTGCGAAGCAGCGTGACCGGGTCGAGCGGGTCGAAACGCTGGTACGCGTAGAGCGAGGCCGCGGCCAGAGCCGACCCAGCCGCGAGCGCTACATTCCGCCGCGGCACGGGCGTGCGCGCCGTGGCCTGCAGCGCCGCGGCGTCGGCCGGGAGCGATCCAGAGTCGAGCAGCTGCTGCAGCGCGCCGCTGCGAAGGAGAGGCATCGCCCCCATCCACGGCTCGGGACCGTCGTTGCACCCTCCCACGAACCGCTCGCCCACAAAGACGTACGGCACCGTCCGCTGGCCCGTCCTCTGCCGCAGCGCCTCCCGGCCGCTCGCATCGAGCATGTGCACCTCCGGCTCCAGCCCGGCGGAGGCGAGCTCGCGGCGCAACTCGAGGCAATACGGGCACGCCTCCGCCGCGAATACCAGCAGCGGCGCACCGCCAATGAGCTCGTCCGGCGTCGCAGCCTCCCCGCCGCCGCCGCCGGCGCTCATACCAACGACAGGGCTGCAGCGCGGCCGAGCAGGCGCAAGCGGCGGCTGCCAGGCGGCGAGGGATAGGCTGGCGAGAAGCATATCTGGGCGAAGAGAGCGCGCGACAGCACCGAGAGCGAGGCGATCGCCAAAAACAAGAAAACCCGCAGCAATAGTACACCAGAAGAAAAACCGGGAAACAATTCAAACAGCGCCTGAACGCATGGCGTTCAGGCGGCACTTCTCTCGCGTCGGCTCCGCCGAGCGCTGCACAGAGACCATCTTCACTGACCACCAACGACAGGTGTGCGACTACGCGCTCGTCTACGCGGAGAAGAAGAACGACGGCGAAGCGCCGTACTCGGTCTCCTTCACCGCGACGCAGAGCGGCGACGTCATCGTACAGCTGCACCCGCACTCGCAGCTCGAGCGCGCTGTGCGCCAGGAGCGGCAGGCGCAGGCCACGGAGCCGCCTGCGAGCGCGAGCCCTGCGGCGCCGCCCGCCCCTGCCGCCGCGCCGCCAGCCGCGGAGCCGGCGCCCAAGACGTACGCCGCCGCAGCCGCATCGCAGCCGCAGGGTGCCACCGCGGGTGGCCAGCCCGCCGCGCCTGCGGGCCCGGCCGCCGCCGCGCGCGTGCCGCCGCCGCCCAGCGGCGGCGGAGTGCGCGGCTGCTCCTTCACTGTCCCTAACCCGGGCAGGAAGCGTGGGCAGCAGCAGCGCGGCAAGGGCCGCGGTGCCAGGGGCCGTGCCGATGCTGGACCCCGTCTCGTTGACAAGAACGCGCTGTCCGCGCGCGGCAGCGGGCCCTCGCGCCAGTCGCGCTCGCCGTCGCCCGACTCTCCGCCCGCCAAGCGGGCCGCCTCCGCTGACTCGTCCGGCTATGAAACCGATACGCCGGACGAGGTGCAGCAGGAGGCGGTCCGCAGGGTATGCGGCGCGCTCGGCATGAGGGAGCAGTTCGAGGCGGCGATGGCGGCGGGCGAGCTGCTCGAGATGCTCGAGAGCTTGCCGCGAGGGGCGGTCGAGGCCTCTGTCCGACAGATGCGGGGTTACAACCGCACGGGCGAGTGGCCAGAGCCCATTCTCACCAGCCCTGCCCCGCAGCGCGGCCGCTCGCCAAGCCCCGTCGATGAGTGGTCAGATGGTTAGTGCCCGAGAGCGAGGGGTCCGGGGGGGAGCACAAACATAGGACGCCCAGCCTTGCCCTCGTGCCGCCGAGTGCATATCCTATGCGAGAGAGATCCCCTGTGCCCTGTGCCCAGCCCTCTCCGCGCGGCGATGCGCCCTCCCCCCTCGCTTTTGCAAAATCCTGCAAAGGTGGGGACGTGTCTGTCCTCGACCCAGCCCTAGCTTGGGATGTCCGTTGTATTTATTTATTTATGAAAAACCGGTACGCTCGCCTGTGGGAATGGCGGCGTCCTGCTCCCGAGGGCCGCGGGGTCCAGAGCAGAAGCTGACATTTGTGAAGGACGCACGTTCACTGCGACGGGCACTCGCATATCGGTCGGTTGCGACTTCTCCGCTGAGGAGAGCCTGCGCTCTCGCGCCGCCGATACTGGCACCTGCCTGAGCATGCCGACACCCGTCACTGGCAAAGCACGAGCAAAACGCAGCCGAAAGCCACAGAGAGATGGCACGCCGTACCGCTCCGCCGCCGCCTCCGCCGCCGCCTCCTCCACCGCCGCCGTCACTACCACCAACATCGCCGTCACAGCTGCGCTAGAGGAGGCGGAACCCCCCGACTCGAGCGTGGCGGCCTCGGACACACTCCTTGGAGAGGGCGGCGCGGCGGCTGGCGGCAAGCCAGGGCGGGAAAGCCGCAAGCTCAAGCAGCCGAACGGCAAGGTGGCACCCGCCAGGCAAGGGGGCGGCGGCGGCACCAACTGCCGCGCCCTTTTCTGGCGGCGTGGAGAGCGGAACGGACGAGGACGCCGTCCCCGAGGAGATCGTGGAGGCGGCTTGGCAAGACGACGAGGCGGTGCTGACATGGCTCGACGGCGGCGGGCGGGTGGACGCGACATTCACTCATGAGGGTCTGAGCGGCTTTACGCTGCTGATGGTCGCCGCCCTCTGCGGCTACGAGCGGCTGGCCGTGGCGTTGCTGCAGCGTGGCGCTTCGGTCGACCTTCAGAACAGCAAGGGTGGCACCGCGCTGATGCTTGCCGCCCTCAACGGCCACAAGCGGGTGGTCAAGCTGCTGCTGCATCACGGGGCGGAGGTCAACCTGCAGAACAGCGTCGGCAGCACCGCGCTGATGTGGGCCGCCCAGGAAGGCCACGAGCGGGTGGTCGAGCTGCTGCTGCAGCATGGCGCGGACATCAACCAGCAACACAATGCCGGCGTCACCGCGCTGATGCGCGCCGCCCTCCAGAACTAGCCCGCGGCCGTACTCTGCCTGCTGCGGGCGGGCGCCGACACGGAACTGCGCACGGCGGCTGGACTCACGGCGCTGTGGATCGCCAAGAAGGAGGGCAACGACGAGTGCGTGCGCGCCCTCGAGGAGCATGCGGCGGCCAAGGCGGCGGCCGAGAAGGCGGCGAAAGAGGCGGCGTGGGCTGCGGGGGCGGCGGAGAGGGCGGCGGAGCGGGCGGCGGCGGAGGCGGAGGCGGCGCGGCATGCCGAGGAGCTGCTGGCGGAGGTCGAGGCGGAGAAGCGCGGCAAGGGCAAGAAGGGCAAGAAGAAGAAGAAGGGCGGCGGGGGCGGCGGCGCTGGGCCGTCGCAGGATCCCGAGGCGGCGCCAGAGGCAGCTGCAGCCAAGCCCGCGAAGCTGGACAGGGAGGGGTTGATCAGGCTTCTCGAGACGCTCCACGAGGAGCGGATTCGGTACGGCATCACGGCGGAGACGTCGGTCGCGGGGCTGGCGGAGGCGTTGGGAGAGGAGGCCGAGGCGGCTGGCGAAGCGAGCGAGGAGGAGACGGCAGAGGCGGGTGAGGAGGCAGCAATGGTGGCAGCGGAGGCGCGCCGGGAGGCTGAAGCCGAGGCGGACGCTCTGGCAGCGGCAGAGGAGGAGGCGGCCGCCGCGGCAGCGGCTGCTGCGGCGGCTGCGGCGGCGGTGGCTGCGGCTGCGGCGGCAGAGGTGGCGGAGGCAGCAGAGGCGGCACTGGCTGCCGCCAAGGCGAGGCGTGCGTCAGCGGCCGCCGCGAGGGCCAAGGGGGATGCCGACTAGCCGCGCGCAAGGACAACATCCAAGTACAGTACTGCTACTGGCGCCGGCGTACGGATCGTGGTTGAAGTATGAAGAGGCATGTGCTGGGTGAAGAAGGTGGGTGCAGGGAGGAGGGGGTGGGGGGTGAGCTCGCTGTCCCGTGGGTCTTGTCTCTCTGTTCATGGGGGCTCCGCGATCGTCACCGCTGAAAAGGGGAAGAGTGAGAGGACGCTTTTGTGGGAGAGGGAGGGGTGGAGCTCGCTGCACAGTCCCTAGCTTGATTGTACGAAACGTACACCGGACACCGGGCGGAACCGGAAGGCCGGAACGGCAAAACACGCTTTGGCAATCCCTTTGGAAACGTGCGGCACTACGATCTACGTCTCCTTTTCGCAGCAGTAGTACGTCACCCCCACATTGTCCGCCCAACTCATGCCGACTGGCCGCTCCTCGACGGCCGCCAGCGAGCAGGCGGCCGCGTCGTCGGGCCACGCCTCCTCGAGCGGCAGCCTGCGCAGCGTCGCCACGCAGCGCAGCGTCGGCAGCGCGGCGAGCGCCGCCACCATCGCCACGTTGAGCTCGTCCGGGAAGCACAAGTTCGCCATGTAGACGTGCGTCGCGCCCTGCAGCACCCCCGGCGCCGTGCCGTCGGCGTGGAGCAGCTCGACGCGCGCCGCCTCGTCGGCGGTCAGGAAGCCGTCGCGCGCCGCCGCCGCCAGGGCCCGCTCCGCGAGGGCGGCGCGCGCCTCGACGTACTCGACGCCTCGCCCGCGCGACTGCGTGAGCAGCGCGGCCGCGAAGAGCAGCTTGCCTGCGGGGAGAGCTCCGAGAAGGCTCGCGGACGGTTCCCCTCTGCCGCGCCGCCGCGCGAGGAGCAGCTTGCCGACGCCGCTTCCGACGTCGACGAGCAGGGAGGCTGCGCCGAGGGGGAAGGGGTCCGGCCATCCGGTCAACAGCTGCACCATCCCCTCGGCGGAGAGCTCTCCGTACGTCGCCTCCTTGCCGCGGGACGCCGCCCCCTCCTCCTCCTCTCCGCTCGCAGAGAAGCCGGAGGTGCGCGACGCGTCGAGCGACGCGAGCAGCGCCTCGAGCCGCGCGGCGCCGCGCCCGCTCACCGCCGCGTCTCGACAGAGCGCCGGCGTGGGAAGGAAGGCCTGAGGTTTGGGGAAGGCTCGGAGGGGTTCCGAGAAGATTCCGAGAAGGCATGGGCTATCCACCGGCATCTCCACGTCCAAAGGCAGGAGCCCCACGGCAAAGCAAGTGCAAAACCCGGTGCGCGCGCGCGCGCGCGCGCGCGCGCGCGTGTGTGTGTGTGTGTGTGTGTGTGTGTGTGTGCGTGTTTGCGTGTGTACGTGTGCGCGTGTGTGCCTGTGTGCGTGTGTGCCTGTGTGCGTGCGTGCGTGCGTGCGTGCGTGCGTGCGTGCGTGTGTGCGTGTGTGCGTGTGTGCGTGTGTGCGTGCGAGCGTGTGTGCGTGTGTGCGTGTGTGCGTGTGTGCGTGCGTGCGTGCGTGCGTGTGTGCGTGTGTGCGTGCGTGCGTGCGTGCGTGTGTGCGTGTGTGCGTGCGTGCGTGTGTGCGTGTGTGCGTGTGTGCGTGCGTGCGTGTGTGCGTGTGTGCGTGTGTGCGTGTGTGCGTGTGTGCGTGTGTGCGTGCGTGCGTGTGTGCGTGTGTGCGTGTGTGCGTGCGTGCGTGCGTGCGTGCGTGTGTGCGTGTGTGCGTGTGCTGGTCTCAACGCCTCGAGCTGGCAGCGCAGCGGATCCGACTGCTCAAACAGCCGGCGCGAGGCGCTCGTGGAGAGCGGCGCGGTGTCGAGGAAGGCTGACGAGGCGCGTCCGCGCGGGGCAGCGCCCGCCGTCGTCCGCGCGCCGTGCATCACGCCCGCGAGATGGAGGCCGCCGCCTCCAGCTCCGCCGACACCACCGCCACCGCCACCACCGCTACCGCCGCCTGCTCCT